>NW_015090832.1:1120420-1127516 GCF_001431845.1 Calidris pugnax | reverse complement strand
GGCTTTTTTTTTTTTTTTTTTCCTTCTACCCGAAATTAAGAATTGCTACATTTTGTTTTTGGTCCCATTGTTAGGGAAAAAAAAAAAAAAAAAAAAAAAAAAAAAAAGCCTTGTGGAAGTCCAAGTCAATTATGTCTGCTGCTTCGGCCCTGTCAGCTCTCATCGTCACCTCCGCTCCAAGGAGTTAATCATATTTGCTGAGGATGACCTACTCTTCGTAAATGGATTCTGCTGACTGCCCTTGCTTAGCTTGCCATTGCCAGAGCCTGTGTGGCATCTATAATCTTTCCCAATACTAGGGGATATAGTATAATAACGCTCTAATTTCGTCATTCCTCCAGCCAACTGCCCCCTTATACCATTACTTTTGTCACCAGCGGGAACTTGAGAGTGATTTTTCCCCTAAAGGCCTCTACCAAAATGACAGTCCCTATAACAGGCACAAACATGGAGAGGGAGGTGACAGCTGATGAGCTGCTGAACTCCAGAGAAAAAGAGGGGAGAGCATTTGCAGGCACTGAGGGTGAGCGAGAAGATGCTCAGCCGTGTCCCCGCTGCGGGTTAGGACCAGAGCTGGGAACAGAGCTGGGTTTTCTGATGTCCTTGGGCCTTGCTATGGCTCTGACTATTTTTATCTGGGAAAAAGCCCTGGAAGTGTCTTTGCGATGGTGTCCTTCAGTACACGAGCAAGAGGTACACAGCTACACGTATATCATTGGGGTATTTCTGTTAACAAAGGCTAATCAAGCAGCAGATTGGAAAAGCAGAACTGACACATGTGATGAATGTACGATGGGGCAGAGGGTGATCGTATGTAATGAAATATGTCAATTCAAGTCATAATAAAAACAATGAACTGAAGACCTGACAGGGAGGGTGGAATCCATCTCAGCTAGCGTGAGCTGTCGTTGCTAGTGCCCACAGGCTGTGCTTTGCCTGGCATCCGGGAAGGAGACACGTGTCCCCAGAGGATGACCCACCACCCGTCACAGGCACTGAGCTTAAGGTGACCTGTCCTCTAAAGGAGCTTCTCTTTCGATGAAGCAGCAGCTTAAGTGGCTGATTTTCAGACTTCTAATGTTAGGAGATGGTAGAAAGGCTGTCCAAATTATGGGGTTTGATGTAGTTAAATGCTCCTTTGGCTTTCTAAGAATAGCTAAAATACCCCTTCTCCTCTCTACCCCATGGCACCATGCAGGGCATGATCTGATCCCCAAGGCTCCTCAAGAGAAGAAGAAAACAGTGTTGCCTGTGGATTATGACAATAGCAGCGGGGAAGCTGCTCGACCCACTCTTGAATTCTTACTCCCAAGTTACCAGTAGTCCTAGACTGTGGACCGAGGACATGGCCTTGGGGCACAGGGGATCTCTGCACCGACTCACCTACAGCATCCAGCAAATGCCAGAATCAAGCTGCTCTCCTTTTAAAAGAATTAGCATCTCTCAAGCATCTCTCAAGTACAGCCAATACCTGCAGTTTGAAGCGTCACGCTGCAAAAAACTGAGGTTATTTACCGTATAAATAGACATCATGTAGAGATTATATTTTTAGACTACAGTCTAAAAGCTGGGGTGGTTTTTTTTTTATACCTGCAGTTTGAAGCGTCACGCTGCAAAGAACTGAGGTTATTTACCGTATAAATAAACATCATGTAGAGATTATATTTTTAGACTTTTAGACAGTCTAAAAGCTGGGTTTTTGGTTTTTTTTTAGTTATTATCTATGGTTATTTTTTAGAACTGCAGTCAAACCTGGGTAACAGCAGTCAGCACTAACAGCAGTTTGAAAATCCCTGCACATCAAGGGAAACTGAGCTTAACCCTCCTCTCTCCCCCCCAAAAAAAATCAGTCCTAAACATAATCCCTGCAGATCTGTGCATCTTTGTCTTCAATGGGAAGCATATTTATATCAAAACCGTCATTTTGATAAAATGGACTGTTAAGTGTCACTTCTGGCTAGTTAGCCATCAGATTGCCCTTAATATGTGCAGATATTTCAAGTACTACATAAATGTCACTCCACTAGCACAACTTCTCTTGTATATCTGGACCTGCATCTAATTGTTGCATTATGTGAGGAGCAGCATAATAATTAGATTCTCATTGTAAAATGAGGAAAGGCTCAGTGTAATTCATGGGATCAGATCCAAATGAGAAGTACCCTGATGTTATTGAAAATGGCATGGATCCACCTGTTCCATGTTAACTAAGAACCTGAGATCTCACCAGATCTTCACAAGGTATGTGAAATTTGGGCTTCACAGCTTCTCTATATCTATTTATACAGATTTGGAGTTTTTGTGTGAAAAAAGTTTGTGTTGGTTTTGGTATATAGTCAAATATATCTCCGCTTCTCCGCTCCTAATAACGGACTTCTAAGTAAAACGTTTTTTCTTTTTCTTCTTTTTGCCCCTCGTTTCTCCATCTGTGTGTAGTTAAACGTAGAAACCATATGAAACCTGTGTTGCCTTCCTTGTGTTTTCACAGCAGACTGTTACTGTAAGGGAAGCTTCCATGAAGAGCCAGGGACCACGCGCTGCATTAGCATCTGAGCAGGCAGTGTAAAAAATCAGATCTGATTCTGCCTGTGGAAGATAAATGAGCCAGAGTCCCCAATGCCCAAGATTTGGTCATCTCTTTATGAGTTCTGAAGTACCTATTAGCAGCTTTGATGACAGGCAGTGTAAAAAATCAGATCTGATTCTGCCTGTGGAAGATAAATGAGCCAGAGTCCCCAATGCCCAAGATTTGGTCATCTCTTTATGAGTTCTGAAGTACCTATTAGCAGCTTTGATGAGTGCTAGGGGAGATGAAGTCTACCTTGAACAATGTTAGAAAGCTGAATCAAATCACTCGAAATCTCCCAGAGGGAGAAACAGCCTGAACTGGTTATAGACACTGTATCCTTTTCTCTATTGCCTATAAGGTTTATATGAACACTCTGATGGTGGGGGAGAAAGTAAGCATTTTTTTCAACAAAATCTCCCAAGAATTTACTCATATCTATAACAGCTACTTCTCCAGCAATTTTAGGTATGTAGTTAGTCAGTTTTGCTGAAGGTTTTGTCCTCAGTCTGTGTCTTTTCTTCTACAAAGAGATGCCACCTGCTAAGATGAAGCAGGTGAAAATGAACTTTCCATTGCACATGCCCCTTGGATCTGCCACGGCCGGTTCAAGGTGGCCCTCTGGAAATATTTTGGGACAGAAGTATGTATTTCCAAAGCAGTACACGAACAAGGAATATGGATTCTGGGCTAGCACAGGGGCTGCCCAACACAGAAGAGTATGGCCACGCAGGTAAAACTGAATTAGTGTGATTTAGCAAGTCACCGTGTGTCAGCGGAGCCACAGTAACTGGTTTGGGATTTGTTTTTAGCAAAGCAGGATTGCTTAAAAAACGTTCGAGCTTTCAGATGGGTGCCTACTTATTTCTAGTTAGAAATGAGTTTGTTTTCATTAATAACAGACCCTAGAAGCTGTTTGCATAACTGTGCCCCAAATTTCTCTGTGCCAGCACTTTAGAATTGGAGGCTGTAATTCCTGAAGTTTGTTGGGGTTTTGTATCTGCGTCTGGGATCAGAAACTGACACCAGAGCTCCCAGACTTTTTTTGCCAGGTTTTGGCAGTGGTGGCTGCAGCAGAGAAGTGACAACGTGGAGGCAGGGACAGTCACCCTGCCCCCTGCCTTGGGCTGCATATGGGCTTGGAAGGGCTGACACCTCTCCAGAGTCGGGTGCTGGGGGACCCCTTGCTTAGGATGCTCAGGTCTTCATTGCAGCACTGGGAGGCTGCAAGGAGGAACACACAGACCCCACAGACTGTGTGGGAGAGAGGAAGAACTGCTGCATCCTTTTTAGTGGGGGTAAATGGAGCCACAGTGGTCCTACAACCTGACAACTGTTACAGCAGAAGTCTATGATGCAGCGAGTATTTTACAATCCCAGAAATCAAAGTGGGAACCAGAAGAAATGGATTCCTTCCTTCTGCAAGCAGTTGACCCCGTGGCTGTCCCCATGCTTAGTCTGACAGAAAGGCCAAAAAAGAGTGAGCTGGTAGGAGCTGAAGTGTTTACAGTTGCTGAAGACGTGGAGTACTCTGGTATCTATGCCCTAACTCTCTGTTTGCAGGGTGCTCCAAATCCAGCCAACTTGCTGGCAGATAATAAACCTCTCATCCCGTAGTATTACATCTTGCATAGCCACTTGAGGCCTTTCTTTAAAATCTTGGTCTGGGAGGATGAATTGAGATCCAGTTGAATGCAGTTCATTTTCTTTTAAAAGCATTCAGTGGATGCTCTGAACCAGATTTTGATGCCAGACATCTGTGCTGCTTGCACGCACCCAGGAAAGGCTTGTTACACCATGGCAGAGCTTAGAGCAGGATTATTCATGCCTGATACCGATGGTTGGTAGCAACTCCTGAAGCCTTGAACTGAATAGCATCAGAGGCTGTCACTGTCAGTGCTTTCCTCACTGCAGGGAGCTATGTAAGTAATGTTCAGCCTAATTTAGAAGAAAAATGAGTTGGATTTGCAGCAAGAGTGACTTTTCTATAGTAGCCAGTGAAGTGGTGCTCCAGGCAGCGGTGAGAAGTTCTCATCTGGGGCTGTGTGTGGTGACTGCAGGGCTTGAGAAGAAAACTGTTGTACCTAACAGGCGGTCACAGAGTTGGTGATGGCAGCACAGTGTGGCAGATCACTTGCCAGCAAATCACACACTGCTTTATTCCTCTGTAGTCAAGACTCTGCATCTGGGGAGGCTGTTTTAACTTTTTAAATTTTATTTTTTTTTGCCAGGTGCAGGGTAGTCCTTAGTCTAAAAGCTATCTCACTAAATCCCTTAGAGTGTCTTTGGGTTTCTCCATTGCTGGATATTTTCATAACAGGTGCTGGCTTGTGCTCTCCCTCTGGGCCAGTGTGGGATGTGTGACAAGTGCTGACACTGTAGTACTTACTGTAAGTCTATTTTGATCTGAAGAAAAAGAATCAGCCAATATAAAGAGATTTCAGCATCAGAAGATACCAGCTTTGCCCTCTGTCCTTTTTCCCTAATTGTGTGGAGCAAATGGCCAGCGCGGAGTTGAACTTTAAGCCCAGACCAAGAATTTCAGGGATATAAAATGATTTGATTTGAAAGCTTGGGATCCTTACAGCTCTGCTTCCACTGTGGGAACAAAAGGACTTCAGAAGCACAAGGGGAAGCCAGAAAAGCTTAGTTAAGCCCTAATGATTGCTGAAGGAAACCAGTAAAACTAAAAGAGGAAACAAGTCCCAGTATAAACCTACCCACCCGCTGCCACCTGACGAGGTTACGTTGTGGGCTGTGGATTTGAATGCCTCTGATTCACAAAGACCCCCTCCTGCCCCCATTCCCAAGGGGCACATGGTGGCGAAGGCTTGGCTGTCTTTTGCAGGGCAGAGGGACTGCTCAGCAGGAAATGAATTTTCCCACCAGGCGTTAGCCAGGGAGAAAAACTGATCACAGAGTTTCCCACAACTGGGCCAACGCAAAACAAATAATGCAAACATCCGAAAACATTCAGAATCACGGTCCTTTCGTGGCACCTGCTGACTGCACAGGATGTCTCTCTGAACTGAGGCCTCAGCTCTTTAGTCCCACAGCAGGAGATTGGAGGCTGTGTCAGCCAGAAAACTGGTAAAACTCAGACCAGGGCTGTAGCAATGGAGAGCAGAAGTAGCTCTGCTGCTGTGAAGGGAAATCCCGACTGGTGGGAGTCAGCTACACAAGCAGAAGGCAGTACATCCTATCCAGTTGGAGTAGACCCCATCCAGTTGAAGCGTGACCCCTTTTCTGGAGTGTATTGCTAATTAGCAGCTACAGCAATCAAGGATTGTTGTACTCACCCCAGGAGCAGATGGCCCTATCAAGATGCAAAGAAATCTGAAGGGGATAAATTGTGCCCCGTTACCTGTCCCCAACACTGTCCCATCCACTGCCCAGCCCACACCACAGGCTGGAATCTCACTGGGCCTGGGGGGCAGGTGGACAGATTGCTATAGGGTTCTCCTGTTTTTTCTTTCTCTGTCTGCACATGACTAAAGAGTGATGAAGGTGAGAAAGTCCTGGAGAGACTAGTCTAAACGTGTACTACATAGGAGAGTGAGAGAGGGAAAGGTTTATGGGCTGCAGTGGCAGATATCTAATCCTGTACAGCATTTTTCCACAGAAAAGCCACATGGGCTCCCTAAACTTTTGAGCTGCCTCAAACAGCTTTTATTAGACCTCCTTTGCCTGCTTGGCTCATGTGTATTCCAGATGTTGGTGGCTTAAAGGATAGAGGGAGGTTCCTAATACTCAACCCTGGTGTTGTGGGGTCCCCACCATCTACCGCCTTTGCGTATTTTACTGTTACCTTGGGGTTCTCAGCACTGCTGCTGGGATTTTCATTAAATTGTGTGCTCTGCCCACATCTCTTCCCAGAGTATCCTCCTTTCTGAAAAGGAAGCTGTTTAGAAGACTTCTGTGGCTTCTTCATGAAAGCACATAGCATTTGGCTGTCTTTCCCATGTGGCTGTCACAGCATTAGGGTCCCTGCAGAACAGAGCAGTGATAAGTTGCTGTTGCTAAACATCCAGCAGTAAACCTTCCCAAGATCGTAGTATAGTAACAATTTCAAGTAGATCCCATTTATCCCGTGTTATTGTAACTCTTCACAGTGTTATCCAAGCTTTGTTATCAGTAAGATAATGCTGCGGATTTTGCAGGTAGACAATGCCTTGGGCATGATGCCAGCAGCAAAAGGAGTTTACTTTACTTAGTAAAGAAGTACAGATCAAATACTGTTATCAACTGCTCTAAGTAAGAGTTACAATCCTTTGAGCCCCTCAGACGAAGGCAACTGAATGCTCCATTAGACTTTTACACCTGGGTCTCCCTAAGAAAGAAGAATTAGTGGAACAAATGCAACTTATTTGACATACAGAGAGGGAGCTTTAGGGAAATTATTTCTCTGCTACATTATTAAGGGTACAAGCCCTTGTACTTGAAGTTTACTAATATCAACAGAAGCCCTGAACAACAGGGTTTTGTTGTTGCATTAAAAATTTTGCTTTCCTTTTTTTTTTTTTTTTTTTT
>NW_015090832.1:1090611-1120383 GCF_001431845.1 Calidris pugnax | reverse complement strand
TCTCTTGTACTTATCTTTTTTTCATTTTTTTTGGAACTATTCCAATCCTCAGCAGTATTTGTAAATTTCTCCCTAGTAAATTTGCTTTTACTTTAGGTATCACTACAAAGTCTGTTTTACTTCCTTGTTATTCCCCTGTACAGATACTTGCTCTATGTTGTTTGTTTAAAATTTTTTCTTTTTTTTTTTTTTTTTTTTTTTTTTTCCCCTTCCATCTCTCACTCTTTCTCCCCCTTCTTTCCTTCTCTGTCTTTTATTTTTGGTCCCCTCTCTCTCATTTTAGTTGATAAACAGAAAAGGCAACAGCACTAGAACAGTCAGTGCATTGTCAAGGGGCCTGCCTTAATCCCTGAAGTCCCTGAGGAATAGTAGGGCTGTGTTAAGTGGGCTTCAAAGGCAGAAGGTGGAATGAGGTGTGATAGGAAACCAGCTCTTACTAACTGGTTCACTTCAGGCTAGCTTTAAATAAATTGCAGCTCTGAGCTGCTTGGACATTGACAAGAGGGCTGTGATATTTGTGGCTGCACTACAGAGAATTTCAGCTTTTTAAAGCAGGAATGGGGGGAACCTGAAAGGACTTAAAGCTGTGAAATTGTAAAGCAAAAACAAAACAAGCCTCTCAGCATGGAGGCTCCCTGGGCTTGTTCCTGGATTGCTCCTCTCATAGGCAAACTTTACCTGGCTCTTAAGAAAACACATGCTGCGTTCCTTGTTATTTTGGCTTGGTTTTGGGAGCGGCTGAGCACTCTGGCAGCAACTTTGAGAAGTGCCGTAGATGGGTTTTTTGGAAGAACTCAGGATAATGGGAACTGAGTTCTGGAAAAAATGCTGTTTCACACCCATTTGGGAGTCACCAGCAGGTGAATATCTAAAAAAATAAAAAATTCAAAAAATTAAGAAACCTGACCCCCACACTAGGTGCTGTGAAGTGAAAGTCTAAGTCCTGAAGTGCAAATTCAGCACTTCCAAAGCAATTTGTCGACTGGTTAAGGGTTCACTTGGGTCTCCTCAGCACCCAGAATTACCACCATAGATGTTTATGGGTATAAAACTGCACCTAGTTTTTAGCTGAGGCACTAATTGTGGAAGACCAGGGTGGAGACCTGATGACAGTTGTGGCCTGACTTTTTGTCCATTCAGACTAAGTCAAATCATAAATGCAGCTTATTCCCAGCAGAGTCCTAACAGCATTGATCAGGCTTCTACTTTTCAGGATTTTAGTCACAGTTTGAGTATTATAGTCTCTCTTGCTCCCAGCTGTTTTTCCACCCTTAATCACCACCAATAGAGATGCAGATTGCTATTGATGTGGGCATAATAGCTGGTCCACTGATATAAATCAACATAGAGAGCAATGGGATAATGTAGATTTATATCAGATGAGGCTATAGTATGTGTTTAAAGGCAAAGTCTTGAAAAGCTGAGGTGACTGTTCAGAGTCTTAATTCATCAAGAGCTGCTACATGTGGAGAGACCTAGAATAGAGACCTTAGCTTTATTTGGCTAAATAATGTTTAAGTTTACAGATCTGTCAGATGGAACACGTTCATTTTTAATAAATTCAATTTAGACAGATGTTGATGGAGGTGAAGAGCTATCCCCCACTTGAGTAAAGATGGCTGGCTTGCCATTCAGCTGGGTGACAAGTGTCCTACGTTGCATTTACCTGGTTCAGTTTGGAGTAATATGGATGCTAGGGAATTCTTGAGAGCAGCTGCACCCTCACCTACTCCAACAAGATCAGCAGGAGCAGGTCTATCCACACCTTTCTTACAAACGAAATCTGACCCTCAGTCTCCATCAGCATTTGTTCAGGATGAAGTAATATATTCCCCAAAGGAGGGGGTAGCAACAACCAATTTGAACGGTGGTGGAAACAACCTAAATAGCTACCACAGCTTGGAAGGGGAGGATATGGTTTTAACTGTAAGACTGCTTGTCATTGCTCTGATAGCATAAAGGGGTCTTAGAGTGAATACAGTCCTAACTTGTGCCTGCTCAAAGACTGATTTGCATTCAAAATGGTGTAAATAAGCTGTTTTGGGTGACTGACAATCCAGTTTCTACATAGCGAGGAGCACTATGTCATTGGTATACACTCATTTCTCCAACCACAACCATTCTTCAATTTGGCTGTCCCTTAGAGAGGAGAAGGGGCCACTCTAAACCAGCAATGGTCAGATGAAAACCCAGCAGACAGAGAGAGTGGGCATGAGGGGAAGACCAAGGAGTAGAGCAGCGACCTAAGTAAACACCACAGAAAAAAATGCAAACCTCACCGTGGGCATTCCCACTGGATTTTCACTAGATGTGGTGCTGCCTACAGTACATCCGCTGCGTTTCCCATCATGGCTCGCCTCGCTCACATACAGGCCTTTGTTAGCAAGGCCATGACTCAAAGCGAGGTAAAGCCACAAGAAGGTTCAATCAGAGACCAGCAGGAGTTAGTCAAAACAGGAGGAACCATCAAACTGAGCACCAGCAGGCAAGCAAAGCATGCTTTCTGCATGGAAAGCTCAGGAGTCTTGGGCAGGTCTCCTTTCTCCTGCAAGGCTGACCTTTTTCCACAGCTGCTCTTCACACATCCCCAGCTGGGCTGTGGGAAGGTTGCTGGGAGGTGTGAATCCAGCTGGTTCAGCAGCACCCACTTGTACCATTCCTGAGCAAGACAGGGCAGGCAGGCAGCTGGCTGGCAGAGCTGGCTGAGGGGACAAAGCCAAGTTCAGTCATGTGCCACTTGCGGTTCCTCAGAGGCTCATGAGCTTCAGGGAGCACAGGCAGCAGCAGCCAGCTCCTGGCCACCATCCTTTCCATGAGGCCCTCTCCTAAAGAAAGGGCAGGTTGCCAGTAGAGTCAGCACAATGGGTCTGGCCTGCCTGGGAGGAGCTGCACGTACCAGGCATGAGCAGACAGCCTGCATGTCAGCGATGCTCTCAACTAGGCCATAGGAGAGATGGGCAGAGAAGCTGAGCTGGTGGGGAAGCAAAGTCCATGTCCTCTAACCCAGACTTTGGCAACCAAAGCAGCCACCACAACAGGGAAATAGGTTTGTGCTACCAGTGGCCAGAAGCTCTCTCACATGCACTGACTGATGCCCTCCAGCACCTTAGTTGTGTTGAGAGAGAGCACCCAGGTGATAGCTATCACTCCCCACTCATAGGTAGGGACTCTTCATAAGTTGACTCCACCTCTTCAGATTTTAGTTTCATTTAGGGGGGAAAAAAGTCATTCTGTGTTCAAGCATTTTTGACAAAAATATGAAAAAAACAGAACAGGTTACAGTCCAAGAATGGAAGACACCCCTCAGAATACCTTAATTAAAAAGTAATTTCAAATGGCAAAGAAAAGTTTTGGCTCTGGATCTGTTTTTGGGGGGAGAGAGAAAGGGAATACATATCTATATCTCCCTATATATACCTTTCCATTGGTATACATATAAAGTTATATATGTGTAGATATATTTTGTGAATGTATCAAATATTGAACTAAACAACTGTTGCTGAATCTGCAGCTTAAAGGAGAAGCGTAGGCTGCAGTAACGTTGCCCACTCCAGACCCACCACACTGCCCTACTGGGATGAGAGAACCAAAGGAGAAGGTCAGAGCTGCAGGGAAATGCAGCCAAGGGGTGGGCCATGATCCTGAGAGCTGTAGTCTATGCCCTGCCCTGTTCCTGGGGAACTGCAGCTGCATGTCATCCCACTCAGGCCCAATTGCCAAGTACAACCAATCCCAAAGACTGTCCATGTCTCACAGCTGTACCCTGCTCACGGTTTGCCTTTAAAATACTACGTGAGTCCTGCTGCTGCAAGAGCGTGCATGGTAATGACAAAGAAAAGCAAAGTCACGGAGCTGTTAGACCTACTGTGTTATCAGTATGGACGTACTCTCCTGCCTGCATGCTGCCAGGTGTCCTCCCTGCCAACTGGCAGAGCTCCATCCATCAGGAACGGCCTTGCAATTCTGCAATAGCTGTATCTGCCTGCTGGAGCTGAAAGCACCTAAGGCAGTGGCTGACCAAGACAGGAACAGCAAAGCTGTGTCTCTCAGGTAGAGCCTTTGGTGAAATCTCCATTGATTTTGTGCTCACTGTTCCAAGTTTTCAATATCTTATGAAAAATGAAACAAGGAAGGGTTCTTAAGATGGATGGATGGAAGGAAATCCAATATGCCGAATGACCCGCTGACATTTAAAATGCTACCTAATCTAACCCAAATACTCATACTTGGAGGTGAAAAAGGTGACAAATGTACATATGATGGCACCCACAATGCAGGGGATGGTGACCAATACTGTCTCCATGACACTGGAGGTCTAAAGTTTATCCAGAGCAATTCCAGTTCAGGCCAATTACAAGTGGATAATAGAATTTGCTTTTTTCAGCTTTTTCTAAGACCGCTTGTCTCCTGAATTCAAGTCATTGAAAGTTAAACTCCTGAAAGCCATAGAAGTATTTATCCCCTTGGGAATGCAACTTGAAATTTGTCTTTGGATGCAGGCTGACCCAATTCACTGCTGGGGGAGCAGGTTGCTTGGTTCCCATTGCCTTGCCCAACTAGAGCTGTGGAGGGCCTTCTGCCTAAGAATATCCATTCCTTGGTCCTTTTAGCTTACACTGGTTGTGCAGGATGAGTAACATCCAGCTGTGGGTTAATGATCAAGCCTTTCTGCCTGCAGATGAGTGCTTGGTGCTGGATATTAGGCAAGTTTTTGATGTGTCTCTACAGTTCAAGTTGGGCAGGCCCCTACATCAATTGGTAGCATTAGTAGCTTCCAATTGGAGAAATTCTTGGAGGTTAATGGTGAGGCATGCTGTGGTCAGAGAATACATTCTTCTGTTGAGCAATTACTGTATCTCATTGTCCAAGGTTTTAATCTTGCACTGAGAGGTTGATTCTTCTGCTATTGAAGTCAATGGCAGTTTTGTCGTGTCTTGAGCAAAGACTGAGGCAGGACCAGAATAAACTTTAAATCAAGGGTCAGATAGTGTTATGAGAGATGAAGAACATGAATGGGAAACAGAAAAATTTCTGTTGGCCAGACATTTCCTAAACAGGTTTGTTTCATGCTTCTGAAATTGCACAATTTTTACTTTGTGTAAACCACTAGTAATTTCCCATTTGGATGTATAAAGTTTATTAGACAGTCCTTAAAAACAGATTCAAAATTGACCACAGAGGTCTCCCTCCATTCATAATAAATCCATCTTTATTAAAAGTAAAGTGGTGGGAAAGGCAACCTTCCAGTATCCGTTTTCAGTTGTTTAGTTACTAGCCTAATCAGTGACAACTTGAGAGTTTAAGATTTATGACATAACAAAAATTAAACATATCCTTTTCTCAGCAGATTGTTCTGGAGAGGGTAATTACACAAATACAGTCTAAGCTTATTATCTTTCTCTTTCTTTTTCTTGTGTTATCTTCCCTCCTCCTCTTCCTTTTTACACTACTACATTTCCTACATGTGTTCAGTGAAGCTGAAAATGATATTTTGATAATGGGCACACAATGAACGTTTAAGAGGGCTGGTTGACAATGTGAGACTTTGTTAAGGAAAAGAGGATACAATGAATAGCTATAATGGGAGTCATTAATGAAGGGACTGCTTCTTTTTTTTTCTTTTTTTTTTTTTCCTGAGGAAGGCTACATCTTAATGCTTCTCAGGTTTCCTTCTCTATTTATACAATACTGTGGAGGTCAAACCTAAAGTTAGGTCTTTCCTGGTGATGTGTAATGAAACTTAGGTCACCAAAGAATTTGTTGAGCGTTTTTTAGCCTACATGTATTCTGTCTGCCAGAGATTCCACCTTCCTTTTTGTGGGTGTTCTCCTCCATTCTGCCTCTTAAAATAACTTGTAAATGAAAAATTAAATGAAACTGTCAAAAATGTCTGCATATCCCTGGCTGATATCGTTTGTATTCCAGTAATATCTAGGAGTCTTGAGCTGGGACAGCACTGTGCTTTTTTTTTTTTCCTGAGGAAGGCTACATCTTAATGCTTCTCAGGTTTCCTTCTCTATTTATACAATACTGTGGAGGTCAAACCTAAAGTTAGGTCTTTCCTGGTGATGTGTAATGAAACTTAGGTCACCAAAGAATTTGTTGAGCGTTTTTTAGCCTACATGTATTCTGTCTGCCAGAGATTCCACCTTCCTTTTTGTGGGTGTTCTCCTCCATTTTGCCTCTTAAAATAACTTGTAAATGAAAAATTAAATGAAACTGTCAAAAATGTCTACATATGCCTGGCTGATATCATTTGTATTCCAGCCAATTCTAGGAGTCTTGAGCTGGGACAGCACTGTGCCAGGAGCTCTATAAAAACACATAAATACAGGTAATTTCCATCTGTAGAAGTTTACAATCTTTTTTTGTTGGTTTGTTTTTTTTTTTTAATAATTTTAAAATGGCACTAAGGCGGTTCGTTCTCATCATGTCAAGAGAGTTATTGTCATGAAAACTCACCAATCTTTTTTTGTTTTTTTTTTTTTGTTTTTCTTTAAATAATTTTAAAATGGCACTAAGGTGGTTCGTTCTCATGGTTTTTTTTTTTTAATAATTTTAAAATGGCACTAAGGCGGTTCGTTCTCATCATGTCAAGAGAGTTATTGTCATGAAAACTCACCTGAAAATTTAGAGCAGCTTTTCAGTTAAGGGAAAATCTGGGACGGCTGATTGCAATAGCTGGTCAGAGCTGGCTGCTCCCAGTGGTGATACACCTCTTGCTTTCCCCTTTGTGATCACAGGTTTTCCTTGTGAAGAGCAACAGGAGCAGCAAACCCAGCTTTTCACTGCTCCCTGCTCCTATCTCAAGCCCTCCTTTGACAGGGTCATCCTAGCACCAGCTGGGCTTGGGGACTTTCACTATTGGGGTGGTAAAATCCAGCTCCAGCCACGTTTCTGAGAAACCTTAAAGCTGCTGGGAAAGTTAGTACTGAGATTTGCTTTACTCTCCCCTTCCATGTTCAGCAGTTGTATTGGACTATTGCCCAAGCGGCCGTGCAGTGGATACATGGGGTGTTCCTGTGCCTGTGATGATGAAGGAGGATTCCATGAAGTAAGTATTAATTTTCCTGCTGAGTGCTAGTGGATTGCAAGCCCGAGGAGCAGGTGCAGGGCAGGCAGAGGAAGAGAGGGAAAGTTTTCTCCTTTAGCAGCAGCGAAGTAGTCGTAACATTTTGCCTTATTGCTGAATTGCTTTTCACTAGAATAGCATGCAAAGGAAACCCACACTTCAATACCTCCATTTCCTTAATGACAGAGAAATCCTGAGATGAGTTATTCAGTGTCCACATCCTTCCTGTTGTGTGCATCCTGTCCGCAGCAAAGGAGGCTTCTTAATGAAACAAGTCTTTTTTCTTTCTCTTTTTTTTTTTTTCTTGTCCCCTCTTTCCCTCTACACCGCCTGTTGCATCTCACCTTTTCTGTCCAACCAGAGAGGAAGAAGAGGAAGCACACCTTGCTCCACAGCCTATTAAGTTCAGAAATGCCATACCTGAGGGCCAGCACCCTATGCCTTTGAGATTTACCATCTCGATTACTAGTGTGGGACACTACAGGTGAATCTGGTATGCTCTTCAGGTCAGGGTCACTGAAGTTGACATCACTCCTTTACTGCCATTGGCACTGAGGAGAATTAACCAAATTCCAGCCTCAGTTTCCCTTGAGTAACTGCAGACTCAACTCCACTGACTCCAGAGGAGAAGGTCTGATGCTGTAAGGAAGCACTGTGTTATCTGTCCTCTTCTGGCAGGTTTTTTTCCCTTGTCTCTCTTTCCATATTTATTTAATATCATCCATACTGTAATAGAAATTGTCCATATTGACACAGTAGGAGTAAGGCCAGTATATACACTGCAGGGAGGGAAAAGGGATTTTATTTTATTTTTTTAAAGATGCTGGCTTTGAGATGGTTTCCACACTCAGAGATAAGGTCATGGCTATCTAAAGAGTAGAGTGGTCAAGACCTTTTAATAAATCCACACATTGCATCTAATTAAAAGATGAGAACACTTACAAGAACCAATAATCACATGAACGGAGAAGGGATGCTGAAGAAAAAAAGTTGTCTATCTTGAATACGCAGGCTTTTTTTTTTTATTTTTAATGTAATGCTATATTACCACATATGGTTACACATGCAATGTTGGGGAACTAGCTCTGAAAACAGTTCTTTTACTAGCTTTTAATAACACCAGATGTCTATGTGGTGGGAGGAAGGAAAGGACTGCAATCGAACTGGGAATTGGACCCTGTGGACTAGTTGAGCCCCAAAGCTGTAGCAAAGTCTCTTCCCTTCATGCAGCACCACCTGTATTATTAACTGGCATCTAGAAATGGAAGATGCTCTGGGTTTTCAGATATCATAATTCCCTAGCCATCTGTTTGATGTGGGGCTAACATCGTGATACTGCTGCTTACGCCACATTGACTGTTAAGCCATTACACAAATAATGTAACAAAACCCACTCCGCTTTCTGTTGTTGGTCTTTTTTTCTCTGAAATAGCGAAACACAAGTATTTTGTTGTTCCGTCTCAGCAAAAGACACCAGATGGGCTTGAGAGCCAGAGTGCAGACTTATTCTCATGACCTCGGCAGACCAGGGGCAGAAACCATGTTAATGTGATTGTCCACCTGTAGGGATATTGTCCCACAAGTCAGTGATGGGATGTGGGACCATATGATGGGATATGCACCATGGCAAAGGGACTCAGCTCACCTCTCCTGGCAAACTCAATCTGCAGGAGGAGGAGTGGTTTCTGTGCACCTCATACTTTTCTCTCTCATTCTTTGGAGGAGGATGCGGTCTAGAAGCCTCTGGTACGCACCATGTCTGAAAGGGTGGGTGCACCAGTGCCACTGTGTGAGTCACAGGACAAAATGTTGGCAATAGAAGGGCACAACAGATGCCACACTGTTACCTGTGGTCCATCAGAGGGTGAAAGGTGGAAAAGTACCAAAAACCCTTATGTGCACTCACTCCCATCGAGCTAGTTTGGATGTGCCTTCCAATGGGCTGTCACAGCCAGCCAGGCCATCTATTTATCACACATCCTCTCCCTCTGGCACTGCCAGCATCCAGGATCACCCGTCTAAACCATTAGCATGTTTGGTTTGCTTCTTCAGAAAGGTTTTGAGGTCCACTGAATAAAGGATTACTGACAAATACTGAACTGGAAACTGGTTTCTCAATTTTTAAAAACCCCTTCCAATTCAGATAAATATCTCGTAGCTACATGGGAAACCAGTGCTCACACTGTCGGGGACTTTTTAGGTGAAGGACAAAGCACAATGTCAGAGCTGCTCGAGGATGTGGATGGAAATAGGCTGGTGAAAGCCACATATAAATTACACGACAAGGCTTTCACATGGGGACAGGCAGGACTGAACTAAAATTAAAATGTATGGAAATGCTGCTGGATAGTTGCTGCCTCCTTCACTTCTTCATGAGTTGCTTCCCACTCCCAGTATCAGACTGTTCATTCCTTCTCCCTGAACTTAAATTACAAGGAGAATAAAGGACTGCAGAGCAGTAAAAGCACAGGGGGGCAGAACAGGGGACATCCCCGACCCCTTCATATCTCCATCATATGCCTTTTGGAGCCAGGGGCTTTTTGGCCTATGTGCCAAACACCCATCCACCAGAGAATTTAATTTTTCCTCTTGTGCTCTGCTTTGCTGTTAAGGTCTAAAAAGTAAATGCCTTTGGGAGCCACTATCTGTGGGGGGATGATGCCAATACTTCTGCACTTTTTCAGATTGTGCACTTTTTATCCCCTGCATAGTCCGTAAACAACAGGCTATAAAATACACAAGAGCCAGTCCTCAGACGTAATAAATAGAATATGGATTTGATCCAGCATTTTAAGAAAAGATAGTTCCACTTACTGCAATGGAGAACAACGGTGCCAGGATGAGATACAAATAGCTGTAATAATTTTTGTGTTTTTAAGACTTTAGCAGAGAATAATCATAAATCCGGCTTTGGAAAACTTGGTATTTTTAGTCATAGAAAACTATTCCGCAGCAGCAAAGTAGACCTAAAGGGACACAGCCGGGGTTTCGTTTATAGAGTGACTGTCAAATTTTGTCTACATCCTTTTACACGTACCATCTGCAATCACATCTCTCCGCTCTGTCTCTGTGCTCTGTGTTTAAGGAAGCAACCACACAGAAATATTGTGACTTCTCCCTGTTGTGTGGAGAGGCTACACCTGGCATTTCATCTTGTTCGCCTTGATCCTTTCTGCTTATCTCTGGCTTGGGATGAAGGCTCACCCTCAGCCGTGTGTTTCTTAGAGCTGATGCTCCGATTGGCATCTAAGGGAGGAGGCAGAGCTTTGATTCTCCACTGCTCTGCAGCTGGTTTAGTCATTTCCACCGGTGCAAAACGGACACGAACCGCTACTCAGGCAGAGCAGGGAATGGTTATACAAGGTGCATTGGCAATGAGAACGAGACGCTGGGACTATTGATTTAGCAGACCATGAGTGAGTTTTCATTGTTTCTTTTAGAAATGTTCACAAAGTTTGGTGCCAAGAGCAAAGATAAACAAATTTATCATCCAACGATGGGAGGAAGAAAAAAATCACCGCTTTGGAAATTCAGTTCTACAAGCTTTTGTAATACTAAACATAAAGGGATAAAGAAAGCAATATTCATTTTATTCCTTGCTAAGGTGGTGGACATATATTAGCTACTGAAAGCCTCAAAGCACTACTTAAGGGATTACAAACTCTGTACATGCAGCACTAAACTATTGCCACCTCTAGGCTGTGGTAAGGCAGTCATTAACATGGCCCTGAATACTGATTGGGCTTCGCTGGCAGTTATTTTAAATTCAAAAATGCCAGTTGATGGAAATCACAGGTGCTGATCTGAATGTCTTACTTGGGAAAGGGAACGTGAATTAAAGAGGAATATTTTTGCTTTCAAATTTACTGCGATTTTTATTAAAAAGTAAATATTTTGAAATTAAAAGAAAACATTTTTAATTTATACACTAAAATATTTTTTAAAAAGGGAAAGTTCAGAAAAATTATTTTGTTGATATGATCCGAATCCTTTTAAATTACAGATTTCTACCTTTCACTCAGTATTAGGATGGGAAAACTCTAAACTGAGAATTGCTTGTGGGCTGGAAAAACTCCTTCCTGCCCACCTCTCTTGGCAAACCACTATGTTTCTGTTTTGCTGCTGAAACTTCAAAAAACAACAGGCAATGGCTGGATCAGAGTTGATCTTCAAGCAAATGAGAAATCCTCCCAGGATATACATTTGGTGAGTAGCATGTTCATGGCCATGGGAATGTTTTGAAAGGTGAGGTTTCTGTAATAACTCCTGTGGCTTCTTCACCATGGGAAGGTAAGCTAGTGATAAACATGCCCTCTCTGTCCCTTTCCACATTTGTGTTTGCTCTTATGCAGGAGGAAAACATTTATCTGACTGATTTTCAAGTGGGAAATGGCCATACTGTTACAGCCATGTGATGCGGCTGTGGGGACTTGCAGGACACTGTGGGTTTGGCTGCTCTCTACCTTCCATGATGTTTTGGGTCTGTCTTTACCTTTTTCCCCTATGAGGAAGGAGAACTCCCAAGAAAATCCAAATGCAAAAACATACCAAAACACCTTTTCTGACAAAGTCCAGAGAACCAATGGAAAAGTGTGTTCGTAGGAGGTGAACTCAAACCAGAACTGTATCTCCACTATCTACAGGAGAAAGATGAACTCAGACATCTGGATTGGTGCTGAGAAGACCTCAGCTGAATTATTATTTCTAACCCCAAAGCTCCTTTGGAACCAAACCCAAAACAAAAGACTGAGGATCATCTTTGTGCTTACATAGTCATACTGCTACGATGGAGATGGCCCTCACTAGTAGAGTATCAATATGCTTCACAGCTCGCGTTAGGAAAAGGTGAGCAAACCTTGGCACCCGCCTTGAGTTTTGATCACAGTAACCAAAGGCAATGGCCACAGTCATCTTGGGAAAGGAACAAATATCTAAACCTAACAAAAACAATAATATTTCTTTATGGAGAGGAAGAAACTGTACTGGAGGCAGAGTGGAAAGCTCATCATGGTCCTTTGAGCTCCCTAGTCTCCCTCAAGAGACTGAAGGGACAAGATTTGCACTTGTGATCTGGGAAGGTCTCCTCTTCTTGAGGAAACATTTGACCTAATGTCAAATACCTCCAGAACCCAATATGTAGATTTCTAGAGTTCTGATTCTAGGCTTGATCCTCAAGTTTTAAGTAGTTTGCACAAGACACAATCCCGGTCTGTTTATTTGTAGACCAGGGCTGGAAGGACCTAATGTCAAATACCTCCAGAACCCAATGTGTAGATTTCTAGAGTTCTGATTCTGGGCTTGATCCTCAAGTTTTAAGTAGTTAGCACAAGACACAGTCTGTTTATTTGTAGACCAGGGCTGGAAATGCACATTTCCTCTGACAAGGATGTTCTACGTTAACTCCTGTTTGCAAGACATTCGTGAGAGGGACATCTGCCCAGCGTGGAGAAACCCAGGTGAGGAAGGGCTTGCTTCTTCAACTGGTGTGTGACACCAGCACACTGTCCTGGCTGGCTCAGAAACCAGGGCCGTTGAGCCAGTTTGCTCGTCCAGCTGCTGATCATATCAGTGGAGAGCTGTACTGGGAGATGAAAGAAAGCAATGATTTATCAGGTAGTTTAATTTCTCATTATCCGGAACCAGTTCATGCATGCGTCTTTGTTCTCCCTCTGCCCCCACAAATCATTTATCAGGTAGTTTAATTTCTCATTACCCGGAACCAGTTCATGCATGTGTCTTTGTTCTCCCTCTGCCCCCACAAATGAAGCAAGGATCAATCCCAGAAATATTTAGAATTAAGAAAGGACTTATTTTTTCTCTCTCTTGCCATCCCAGGCTCTCAGACCTGGGGGGAAGGAAGGGGAGATGGAGGGTGTCAACAACAATAAGCAGGAGGGGAAAAGAAGCTTGGCACTCGGAGAGTTCAGGCTGGGACAGTTTGATCTCTCCCAGAGCACTCGCAGTGCTTGAAGATCACTGCTTTTGACACGTTTCTCCGGCTGCTGAATGAGAGGATTTACTTGGGTGAAATTTAGGCCCGAGGGGGACATGAAAATCATATTCATAATTTGAAGTGACATGTGATTCAGGATTAAAAAGCTGGCTGGCAGAGAAAAGAGCTGAGGTTATCCTTTTGAGCTGTGCTAATGCAGAAAACTGTGTTTTTAATCCTGTTTTAAAAAGGCCTAGAAGGTTTCCAGCTGGGGCAGTTAGAATATAAAGGAGCGGTAAAGATGAGGAATCCCTTTTTCAAAAGGAAGAAAAAAAAAACCCAAAACAACAACAAAAGATCAAGTTCTGCTTTTGTTTTTCTCTGATAGCAAGTGGCTGAAAGCCAATACAGGAGATTTTTTTAACCACCATTCCTTTGTCTGGCTCCCTAAAACATGGCATGCAGCAAGAGCGGTCAGTGGGACAAGGCAGAGGTGACCACTAAAGGAGACATGGGTGCTAAGGAGAGATTTCCTAGGAGCCGGGATGGCAGATTTCCTCAATTTGTGCATTTCTCTGGGGGACTGGGGTTCCAGCAGCAGGTTCTCCCTCTCCCTCACTGCCGAGGAGCTCCTTGTCCCTTGTACTGAGCATGGTGCAGAAAGGTGCCTCCCACCCCACTGGGTTTAGAGTTGTGTAATTAATCTCTGCTCCTTTTCATGTCACTTTTCCGGAGAGGCTCTTAATTGGAGCAAGGGAGTATGCTGACATCACTGTCATTGTGCTTATTATACTAATTTTAAGAGTTTAATTGATCTTACTCTAGATCCTTATTTTTACTTTTTGTCTACCTTCCTTCCTTCTTTTCTAACAATATTATTTGACTTTTTTCATTAGAGTAATTTTCAGTACTATGGGGAAAGAACTCGTCAGTATAGCTGCTTAAAACATAGTAAATCATTGTCCATATTCCAAAGAGTACCTTAAAATATGACATGCTGGAAGTTAGTAAAATGCATCTTGAAGTAGTGTGCAGAATAAACAGCAAATTGCACAATCACAAATTTACATGTTAAAAATGTGTTTTTCCACATCTAGCTCAATAGTTTCTGAAATCCTTAGGTTATTTCTTCTGTAATTTTGCAAAATTGCATTTCACAAAGGAGACTGTAGGGTTAGTTCAAACATTCTGTTTTGATATACTTGAGTTGATTTGGGTGAGATTTTCTTTTACTATTTCACATAGTCCATTTTGAAACACAAGTTTGAACGACATGAAAAAGCAAAGTCCTTGTGCTCTGAAAAATGTCACATTATTTTCCTGTTTTTGAGAGTGGACTTTCATTCCTTCCTCTCCTCCAAAAAGCTCTTTTTTAATTGAAATAGCATTTTCTAATAAAAATCAGCACTGACAAAAATAAAGCAAACTTCTGCCATGCTCTGTTCAAAGTCTGTCACTGGAACAAATCACATGAGATCAAGGTTTCAACTTCCCTGTCCCTCAAGATACAATTATTTCCTATTGTTCTTTTCCCCCCTCTGGAAAACTCCTCTGCTAAGACAAAAAAAAATGATCTAAAGCCAGAGGAAGTCAATGAGAGCTCTTCTATGTATTGACTTTGGGTTTGGGGAAAGCTCTGGATCAATAGGGTGCTATTATTAATCTAATAGCCTATATATAGAATTTAAGTGTGCCATCATATGAGGATTTTAAATCATCCTATAGAATTCAGAAGCAGTGTATTCCATTACATTTTCATGACTAAAAATGGATACTTACTATTTTTATCTCTTGCTCGCCCTGTTGAGGCGATACGGCTAAGGCAGGCACGCAGCCTCTCTCTCCAGCATCATCACTGGACTCTGAACCCATCCTTTAGGCTTGTTCAAATCCTTCTGATAAATATAACACTGTAGGAGAAACAAAAAGATTAGGGACGGCAGGGAGCTAACCCAAGGATATGATCTGGCTTATAACAACCTTTTCTGGAAGCATCACCATGTGAAAGAGGGAGACTTTGACATGGTCCTCAGGAATATGGTTTAGTGATTTTTATTTCTTATTTATTTTTTTGTCAGAGTTAGGTTGATGGTTGGACTAGATGATCTTTAAGGTCCCTTCCAACCTAGACAATTCTATGATTCTATGACTTGTTGGATGCCTCTAGCTGGCAGGACTAGCAATTAGGGAAGAGGGAAACCACACCAAAAATCAAACCTCTGTGCCAGCACTGGTTTCACTTGGAAGCTGAACACATCTGATTCGGGATCACTAGGAGACCACAACCATGAAACCCAATAATGCCAGGGTTTTTATTCTACACTGTTCAGGGTAGAAGAATACTTTCAGTGTGACAGACCTGGCCACAGGCCAGCAGACTACGCAGTCCTCCAGGGAGTTTTGTTACCATTGCTGAGTGCACTAAGAGTACGTGGTACATATTATATGTGTAATCGCCTCCAGGGAGTTTTGTTACCATTGCTGAGTACATATGTACCATGGTACATATTATATATGTAATCAGAGACATGGGTGCTAAGGAGAGATTTCCTAGGAGCCGGGATGGCAGATTTCCTCAATTTGTGCATTTCTCTGGGGGACTGGGGTTCCAGCAGCAGGTTCTCCCTCTCCCTCACTGCCGAGGAGCTCCTTGTCCCTTGTACTGAGCATGGTGCAGAAAGGTGCCTCCCACCCCACTGGGTTTAGAGTTGTGTAATTAATCTCTGCTCCTTTTCATGTCACTTTTCTGGAGAGGCTCTTAATTGGAGCAAGGGAGTATGCTGACATCACTGTCATTGTGCTTATTATACTAATTTTAAGAGTTTAATTGATCTTACTCTAGATCCTTATTTTTACTTTTTGTCTACCTTCCTTCCTTCTTTTCTAACAATATTATTTGACTTTTTTCATTAGAGTAATTTTCAGTACTATGGGGAAAGAACTCGTCAGTATAGCTGCTTAAAACATAGTAAATCATTGTCCATATTCCAAAGAGTACCTTAAAATATGACATGCTGGAAGTTAGTAAAATGCATCTTGAAGTAGTGTGCAGAATAAACAGCAAATTGCACAATCACAAATTTACATGTTAAAAATGTGTTTTTCCACATCTAGCTCAATAGTTTCTGAAATCCTTAGGTTATTTCTCCTGTAATTTTGCAAAATTGCATTTCACAAAGGAGACTGTAGGGTTAGTTCAAACATTCTGTTTTGATATACTTGAGTTGATTTGGGTGAGATTTTCTTTTACTATTTCACATAGTCCATTTTGAAACACAAGTTTGAACGACATGAAAAAGCAAAGTCCTTGTGCTCTGAAAAATGTTACATTATTTTCCTGTTTGTGAGAGTGGACTTCCATTCTTTCCTCTCCTCCAAAAAGCTCTTTTTAAATTGAAATAGCATTTTCTAATAAAAATCAGCACTGACAAAAATAAAGCAAACTTCTGCCATGCTCTGTTCAAAGTCTGTCACTGGAACAAATCACATGAGATCAAGGTTTCAACTTCCCTGTCCCTCAAGATACAATTATTTCCTATTGTTCTTTTCCCCCCTCTGGAAAACTCCTCAGCTAAGACAAAAAAAAAATGATCTAAAGCCAGAGGAAGTCAATGAGAGCTCTTCTATGTATTGACTTTGGGTTTGGGGAAAGCTCTGGATCAATAGGGTGCTATTATTAATCTAATAGCCTATATATAGAATTTAAGTGTGCCATCATATGAGGATTTTAAATCATCCTATAGAATTCAGAAGCAGTGTATTCCATTACATTTTCATGACTAAAAATGGATACTTACTATTTTTATCTCTTGCTCGCCCTGTTGAGGCGATACGGCTAAGGCAGGCACGCAGCCTCTCTCTCCAGCA
Source organism: Calidris pugnax (assembly GCF_001431845.1). Lineage (NCBI taxonomy): Eukaryota > Metazoa > Chordata > Aves > Charadriiformes > Scolopacidae > Calidris > Calidris pugnax. The sequence goes on along the minus strand of NW_015090832.1, from coordinate 1,103,512 downwards.
TCATCACTGGACTCTGAACCCATCCTTTAGGCTTGTTCAAATCCTTCTGATAAATATAACACTGTAGGAGAAACAAAAAGATTAGGGACGGCAGGGAGCTAACCCAAGGATATGATCTGGCTTATAACAACCTTTTCTGGAAGCATCACCATGTGAAAGAGGGAGACTTTGACATGGTCCTCAGGAATATGGTTTAGTGATTTTTATTTCTTATTTATTTTTCTGTCAGAGTTAGGTTGATGGTTAGACTAGATGATCTTTAAGGTCCCTTCCAACCTAGACAATTCTATGATTCTATGACTTGTTGGATGCCTCTAGCTGGCAGGACTAGCGGTCAGGGCAGAGGGAAACCACACCAAAACCCAAACCTCTGTGCCAGCACTGCTTTCACTTGGAAGCTGAACACATATGATTCGGGATCACCAGGAGACCACAACCATGAAACCCAATAATGCCAGGGTTTTTATTCTACACTGTTCAGGGTAGAAGAATACTTTCAGTGTGACAGACCTGGCCACAGGCCAGCAGACTACGCAGTCCTCCAGGGAGTTTTGTTACCATTGCTGAGTACATATGTACCATGGTACATATTATATATGTAATCAGGGAAGGAACTTCTCCCTTGGGTTCTTTATAGAGTTTCCTGCCTTAACAGCTTCATTGCTAATTTTTGTTTGTTTTCTTCCTTCAAGTGTCAGCACATCATAAATTAGATGTATTTGCCAATTGCTATCTGCATTGCTGTCTCCAAAAGACACCATTTGGGGGGACTAAAGGGAAATGAGTAATTAGGTTGTATAGTCTAATTCTCTGCCAGAGAAAGGTAGCATGTACTGCCCAATGCTGCACTGACTAAGGAGATCTTACTGTAGGTGCTCAGCCAGAGGTATATCTGAAAATGCTGTTTAGAGAACAGCAGAGGAAGTGCCATCTTCCAGTCTGGCTGTCTAATTGATCGTTTGCATGTACGATTACCACAACTGTGGTCACAATTACAGTAATTATATGGGCAAATGAAACATGCAATTGCATGTGCCCAGTTCTAAAAATCTGGGCACAGGTAATTGCCCAAGGCCACAGGGAGACTGCGCTCAGGAAAGGAGATGCAGCATCGTCCCCGGGCTGGGCTGGAGGATGTGCTCACCTCCTGCCTGGTGCCTCATGTTTTCCATCTCCTCATTGTCTATCTTGGAAGAAAGTAGGCTGAATCCTGTCCTCAGCACCTCCTCTTGGACTTGCATGCTTAGCCTCAGTTTCTGAATCGCTTTTGAAATCCAAAACAAGGATGAGGCCAACCTCTTTGGATATCATTGTATGGATCTGCACAGGGGAGACACTATAAATAGTATCATCACACATTATTAACTGCATTCTCTGAGAAACCCGAAACCAACTGAGATCATCTTTATTCATAGGAAAAAGTTCTAGGCATATTTGCAGACCATTTCTCCAGGTTGCTTTGGCCAGTATTACTTAACAGTTGTCATTTCACTGTGTGTACAGGAGTCCACTTTTTATCTGACAGCTTCAAAAATGAGATCGTAAAGTTAATTCTAAGACAGAAGAAGTATCCAAAATTATCTCAAAATAAAAAAAAAACAACTTAGACATTTCATAAAAGTCAAATAAAAGACTTCTAAAAATAAGATTTTGTGAAATATACTCACACTTCCATTGTTAAAAATAAATTTAACATTTTTATCTTATCATTAATGTTATCTGAGTTTATAAAAATTGCATTAAATGTGATTTAAAAACCCTTCCTATATTGTGTTGTCATTTCAGATCAGTGTAATCATGCAATCATTGCAAAAAAATTTCACACAGACACACACACACAATTACAGACATACTCGAAAACAACGATGAATCTGTTTGTCTGTAGATTATTTTAAGTGTCCATGGTGATCAGAGTGCAATAAAGCATAATAAAAGACTAGTGAAAAATGATGAAATAAAAAACCACTCTGCTTTTATAAGTAGAGTGTTATGAGAAAGACAGACCATTTTCTCTGAATATGTAATTTTTATTCTGTCTCTTTAATTTACATGAATAATTAAAATAGATACAACCTATCTTATGTTCCTATAGTATTTCAGGTTTAGAAGAAAATATACTACAAGGAAAGACAAATGGATGAAATGCATGAAATGCTGCAAATCATAATAGGGAGCCTGATTTGGGAGAAATTACTAGCCTGATTTTCAAGCGAATATTGAAGGAAATACCTGAATGTCAATTTACTTTCCACCCCAAACTTTGAATTATACTAATATCTAATTTAATTCTACAGCAAGAAGAAAGAATATGAGGAGTAGATGTCCTAGAAATTCAGGTTTAAATCTTAATAATTAAGCTCATCTTTCTGAGCCAAGAATGGTTTCCAAGTCAAGGTTTTTGAGCAAGATTAGATATTTTCTGTTTATTTCATGAAGTATCTTGCACAGATATTAAAAAATGTAGCAATATATGCTATGTGCATACATATACAATTTAATTAGGCTAATGAATTGATACTTCATGTGGCCATGAGCCATCACTACAATACCATTGTAGTCTAATGGAGACTTCCAGGAAAGTATTTTTCTCATATTGCTCATTTCTCCATCTACTCATGTCCATCTGGCCAGCAGCAGAAGGAAACATTTTGCATCCCCTTCTGGGCTTGAGGAATAGCCCACAGACTATTTTGCAGAGGAGCATGATGTAAAATAACTGGGAAGCAGCTCTCTCTTTTGTATGGGACGTTGCTGGGGCACTTGATCAGTCCCATCAGTGTGGCCTAAGGTAGGAGAGCTTGGGGTCTGTCTCTGCAGGGTTTGGGGTGTGCCAGCCTGGATACCTCCATCTCACATCATTTAAAAATCCTTCTCCAAGCTTCAGGAAATCTAGACTTTCTCTAGAGAAGAATTGTCCAAAGCGGATTCTTCCCACCTATTTCAGGACAGGATGAATCACGTTTGGAAGTGTCCCCCTCCTCCTCTTTTGAGTTTGCATAAATGAATAACTTTGGCTGGCTTCAAATTAACCTGAAGACAGTGAAGTCAGGGGAGGAGAATCCCAGCCCAGGGACAGTCATGTCCCTCTCCTTGCTACCTCCTGAAGCAGCAGGCAGGCTCCCCAGCAGAGACCAGGACAAGGGGCCATGCCCACCCCGAGCCCACCAGTGCTGTCTGCAAAGGAAAAGCACCACACAAGGACTGAAGCAAGTCCCTTTATTTGATGTTAGAACCTGGCTTGGTTTTCTGGCACATGACTCCTCCATCCAGCTGGAGCTGTGAGTCACAAGCTAAGCCCCAAAGTTACTAATACAGCTCCACGTACAATCAAGTTGCATATTTTGCAGCATATTATCCTTTTTGGGTTTGGCAAAGCTCCGTTGCAGGCAGAGTAGGAATTATGATGAGCTTTTCCCAGCTGGACTTCTTGTAAGTGTCGCAGGGATAAAGAGTTCCTTGAGACTCCAGATCCTACCCTGTCAGGCTCTAAGCCTGTCTCCAGCTCTGTTGAGCTTGTCAGGGGTTTTATTTACAAGATTCAGCTAAAAATCTGTCCTGCCAGACTAATCCAGGCTGTTTCTGCCTGTTCCTTAATCTCCAGGCTGCCTACCTCCCCATGTTAAGGGACACTTAGTTTGTTTAAGGCCTGAGGCAGGCGTAATTACAAAATTTAGGCAGAATCCTGAACTGACCCCAAAGGTCTTCCTACTCAGACAGAAATCATTTGTCATAATGAGCCTACTCGTAACCTACTGACCCTCGGAGCTCAATTAATTTCACGCAGAAAAAGTGTTCACAGCCTCTGGACCCCGCTGCAGGAGGGATTTGTATGGTGGCGTCTCCCTCTTGGAGAAAGAAGAGATTTGTTCACAAGCCCATGTGGACAAATGGGCTTAGAAATTTCTCCAGAGAGAACAACGAGAGGCGATCAGGCATTGTTTTTGAAACAAGATGGTAAAATGAGGTATTTCTGTGTTTGGTTGCAGAGAAAATGTGTGTTTCTTAGAAAAATAAGTAAAATACGCAGAAAGGTATATAACAGCTGGTGGGCACAGGTTTTAATTTTGTATCCCTTAAAACTGAAGAGAATAGAGTCATGTCTATCAAAGTGACATGTCAAAAGGGTTTGGCTTGCTGGCCCACAGGAGCAGTGCTGTGCCAGAGCAGCTCTGCCAGGGTACATCACTGGGACAGGGCATGGGGTGGGATGGGATGGGATGGAATGGGATGGGATGGATGGGATGGAAACTCCCCTAAGTGCATGGGAAACAAGATGAAAGATCTGCAGTGGAAATAACCAGCTTGGGCAAAACACTGCAACAAAATACTGCTTCCCATAGGCAGAGCTGGGGCTTTTCTGCATCGAACTGCACTGGGTCAAGCAAACCCAGAATTGATTTTGGGGTCGGGCCTTGACTAGCTGAAGATGAACTGCCTGGATCTGAGGTCTCACTCTTTCTCAGCTACTGGAATGGTCCCTGGATTTTTCTATTGTTTTGCCTAAGTAGCACACAAATTAGAGCAAGAATAGAACTTTAACCTGAATTATTTTGTGCATGTTTTCTGGTCTTTATCTTCTCAAATACTTCAAAAGAACCTCTGTGCAATTCAGCAAATGAAATTAAAATCTATCTAAACTATCTAAAATTAGCTGTCTTGTGCAAGCTGGGTGTGGAGATGACAGGGAACAGAAGCAAAGGGGGTTCAGATCACTTGGATCAGTGAATATACAATCAGATCCTGTAGCAGCCTTTCTTTTTGGTTATATGAGAAGGTTGCACTGGACCCACTTGTGTTGGAATAGATGTTACTAGCCATAATAATAAAAATCTGGCCTGTTCTGTCTCTTGGCATGGTCCAGCCAGCCTATTTAATTAAGATGAAAAGCACAGTCAAGAAGATAATTCAGGAGACATCAGTCATCTTAGACAATATGAGGCAGTGATTTTTTTGTGTCAAATCATTGAACCTGCTCATGCATTTGCGGGAATGCATGTGGCTGGACTGGATAATCCAAGAGGCTCTTTCCAACAACCATAACTATTTGCACTTACATAGCACCTTTTGGCCATGGATGTCGATGCCTATAAATCTGTAGGCTCATAGGTGAGAGCTCTGTAATGAATTTGAAAGCCATGTGATAAATTGTGTTTATTATGCACTTTCTTTATACAACGCTCATCATAGATTTTCATTAGAAACAAGACCTGGACTGTGCAAGCTCTGCTGCCATCTCAGCTGCTTTCATCTCAAGCAGCCAGAAAGCTGTCTTAGGGAAATCCCCAGATGGCACAAAATTGGCATTCCCTGTTCTTTACCACACAGCTTTTTGGCATAGGAGATAGTAAGGGGGTGATGCGCAGTGCACAGTGATTAAGCCATGGTGGTCACTAGCTGCAATCATTTTCTTTTGGAAATTCCACAACACTTCTCTAAGTTATGCAAGAATGGCTTTGGGTGCTACTGGGCTCAAGCCCTCTGAGAGCAGGAAGGTGGCAGTGAATTGCCCCTCCCTCCTCTTCTTCCCATTTTGCACAAAGAATAGGCTCACCGTTTAGGACCAAGCCCCTAGAGTTATGCACAGCATATTAAATATTGCAAGCGTACAACAGTTTCAACACAGACTACTCTCCCTGGCTTGATATATCCCTACTGTTGAGATTGTTTAACAGATGACACAATTTTCCCCCTGGTTTGTGCACAGTCTGACAATATTCAGAGACTGCTTTTCTCCTAAACTCTTGTCTCAAGTGCTTTCGCTCCTGACGATCATAGAAGATAAAAATAATGCATTTTGAGTGTGTATAAGTGTGTATATATATATGATACACGATTGCAGAGCATTTATGACATTAATCTTCACTCACAAAGACAGAAGAGATAACTCATAAGTTATCCCTCTGCTCAACCGTGAATATAAATGTCAAGCTCCTAATGGAGATGTTGTCTAATGAAATATCGTGAATTATTGAATCTCCTGAGCCATGTGCAAATTTAATTTCTTCTTCCCTTTTGGGTTCAGATTGGGTATTTTTGAGGTGATGCTATCAGCACTGTAAAGAGCAGATGGAAAGATTCTCAATGTTGCATTAAAGATCTAATCTCCATACTGTGGGATGCCGGGGGGGATGCTGCCTGCCCACTCCCATGGCATCTATAGTTAAATTTACATTACAAATGAATATTTTTGAGACCTCTTCCTCTATGAACCCAATTCGAAGGTGAAACTAAGGAAGTCTAATGCTATAAGAGACAACAGCATGGTCTATAAATCACAGTGGTGTAATTAAATCAATGTAAAGTGGATCAAGTTACTTTGGTGCCAACTCAACACACTTAAAATGGTTTAAGCCTTGTTTAAATAGGTTTAGTTTCATTTAGTAAATTAGTATAGACAAGCCAAAAATTCATTGTAATTTACCATTGCTTCTGGCCTCGTCATCTTGTATGTCACACTGGCTTATATTGTCTTCAAGACATTCTTACCAATGTGCAATTACATCCTTATTCCTCCTTTTTGCTTTGGTTTACAGGATGGGGGGATTCATGAGCGGTACAGCTTGTCTGCAGAGAAGAAGCTCATTCAGAAGCTGTGCTGTGTCTAAGGGCGGACTTGCACCTTGGAAACCTTGGTGGAAGTTCCTAGGAAAGCTTCCACCTTTCTTCCTAGAAACGCCTAGTGCAGACCAGCAGTTGTCACCAGCAATAATCTGGTCTGTTTACTGACCCGCATGTGTTTTAATCCCAGGCCCATTTTAGCCCAAATTGCACTTGTTCATGCTACCAAGATCATAGATTTTTGCTTGACCCATCTGAACTGAAAGAAGTCCAAATGCCTTCCCACAGCCAGCTCTGCTGGCAGACCTAAGGTGGTAGAAACCTCATCAGAAGAAGTGGGTGCTGGTACATACAGTTTCATTGCTCCCTTTAGCCTACCCCTCTTTATTTGTCTGCTTGAAAAACACATCTTTTAATTTTACTGAACCCCATCATCTCCTGCAGGGCCAATCTCTTACTTTCAGTGGAAAATTCTGACTTGCTGCACTCCGATCACTGTGCAGAATGTGTTGGTATGTGTAAAACCTGAGAAGGATAATGCTGAAGTTTCAGCTTAGTCTTTACAAGGTACAAATAACCAGAGAGATGCTCATTCAGAGGTCTGTGGGAGTGCTTAGGGACAGTAATCCCTCTAGCCCACCAACACATTATGCAATAGTTGCACTGATACCATCACGCTTATCCTCACATTTGCCCTATGATGTAGAGATGTGTTATTATCCCCACTTACAGCTGCAGCACAAAGGATGAGGGTAGAATAAATGACTTGCCAGAAGGCAGATGGGGAGTCTATGGCACAGAAGATTATAGGAGCCAGGTGACCTGTGTCTTGGTTTGGCTCTATGCCCAGAAAATCTTTTTTTCTTCCTGTAGTTATTGTGCCTTCCTTCTGCAAAATGGAAACCTCTATTGAAATCTCTACCCCTTTAAGGCTGAAAAAAAAAAAAAGAAATCTAATTCCTGGGTTTAAAAAAAATACAAAGGAGCCCTTACTTACCCTGTAGGCCTAGGCATATTGTATGATTGTACTATATTTAAGAAATGACCCAGCATGAGTAATGCCTGTATTGTGATGTGGCGCAATTTGGCCAGCACATTACCACTGGCCTCTTTTTTCCATTGATATGAGTCAGCTCAGAGTTGTACATCCAGGACACTGATGGTGTTAGTGGGTGCTGACCCTGATTATCTGGAGAAACCCGAGAGAGACGAGACCCACCGTTTGCGAATCAGATTGCCCAGGTGGCATGGCAGCAGAGATGTTTAATGGCAGAGCTCTGCGATACGGAGCGGGAGCTCCATCACATCATCATCATCCGCTGACACAGGGTCTGCACTGGGTTGTTAAATTCCTTAAGTATTTATTGAAGCCGGCAGTGCCTCAGGCTCCATCCCCCCTCCTCCACATACCTAGCTGAAAATGACTGCCAGCCTTTGCCACTGACCCTTGCGGGAAGCATTGAACCGGTTCCCCCCTGACAAACACAGAGCAATGGCTCAGCCTTGCCCAACGACCCCCGGTGAGGTCGGCTTGACACTGAAGGAGAGGATTGATGGCAGGTAGGAGGTGAGACCCTTCCACTTGGCTGCCTCTGGGGTCCGGCCAAACGCTCTACACTTCCAGCAAGACACACTGTGTGCAGGGAGAGAAGCCCCAGCTACTTTTATTAAGGCTGGCTGGCTGCTGATTATCTTTTTAGGCTTTTAATTGCTGGGCGCGTTGATGCTTCTCCTTGAACGCTGTTATTGGGGAGCAGCAGAAGCATTTTTGTTCTTCCCGGGGCGAAAATGGAAATGAGCACAAACTCCCTGCTTATCACCCCCCTCCTCCTTGACGGCCTCTGCTGTGGCTCCATCGATCTGCGGTGAAGATACCCCCCATTTACACCACTGTCCAGAAAGAGACAATTTGATTTGAGGTAATTGTTGTCCAATGCAGTCGATCGGGCCTCTATCCAGTGCTTTATGGGAGCAATATTACAGCGGTAGTGATTTTGCTGTTGCAGTGGATTGCATCAATATACGCTGGAACTGATGTGTTAGGATCAGGAAAGTGACATTTACTGCAGAAAAGGGAGTACGTATTTGGCCCCAAATTTAGCTGGGAGTTGAGAGACATAATTCTATCTTCAGCTGGAATCATTTATCCCAGCTCTGGGTCTTGCCAAGATAAATAAGTGCTTCTTCATGCTCACATGTTAATGCTGTTGTGATGAGCAAAGGGTTCATTTATTTTTTAATCACTGTTCAAATTAAACTGTTAAAATCAGGGAGAAACCCAAATTCTAGGGACTTGGGTATGTGTGATACAGTTCTTTATCTGCCCTCGTAGGCTAATATTGGAGGGGGTGTATTGCTTCCTAATTTATATTAAAATTAGACAGAGGAAAAAGAAAAGAGAGAAAGAAAATGCCTGGTCTAAATCTGGTCGAGGTTCTGAATCTCAAATCAAAGGAGCAAGGCATCCTCTGCGATAAATGTTTTATGAAGAGCACACACAGCATGGTAATGCCCACAGAAATCTGACAGTTTTCTCTGCTTTCCCTCTCTCTGCTCTAGTTTCCCATCCGTGCCTCAGGTCATACAATTGAGCCTTGTTGCTCCCGTCCTTGCCTGTGGTCCCTGATTCATCACTTTTCAGACATCACTTTGCTGTCTCTGGAAGGAGCAAGCAGCAGAGACACAACTTTCCCCGAATTTCCTCGTCTCCGTATGTACTTCTGCTTCTAATTTACTTGCTGCTCTTTTTCACTTTGTTTGCCCTTTCTCTCCTGTTGTGCTTCTTTCCTCGCTACTGTTTCATTGTTTGGTGTCACTTGGGTAGAAAATGAGCCCACAGTGTGTTGGGGAGGAGTCCTCAGACTGCTGAAGTGGTGGACCCCGATCTTGGCTTCCCTGGGCAACCTCTGTGGCTGCAAACCTACACTTTTATGAAGGTCCCCAGATTTGTCCCAGCAGCAGAAGCAGCAGCTTTAAAGTGTCCTGAAATACCCTCAAGACACTGAATGCCTCTGAAAAAAGAGCCTAGAGGAGTCCCCCACGTGCTTGTTTTCCTCGTGGTGAGACTCCCGAGAGGGAAAAGCTCCCAGCTTCCGTGGAGCTCCCAGCGTATTATTATCCAGCAATTTACACACTTTGTTTAGGCATTTGGGGCAAGCCGTGGCTTTGTTGGTTTTGAACGAGCTTTTCTAAGGCCTAAACTGCTGAGGATTTTTTTGAAAAACTCACACACTCTTTTGTTTCTTCTTTTCAATGTGAAGGATAGCTTGGGATGAAGAGTCTCACCACCCCTGGGTAGATAGTTCTTGCGATGCATTGCCTTTCCTGTCAGAAATGTGCTCCTGCTTTTCTGTTGGAGTAGACCTAGTCGTAGCCATTATTTCTAATTTTAATTCAACTTTATGGGAAGCCTTTCACCACAACTAATTCAAAAAGAGGAGGACTCTTGCAGGTTTTTTCCCTCAGCCACTTATCACACAGTGTAGAGTGGCAGAGCATGGAGAGGATTTCCCATCACAGTTCTGCTTTTTCTCCCATTTTGCTTTAAACCTCCTTCTTTTCTGAACCAGAGAAGAACACACATTGCACAGACCAAGTTGCATACAAACTCCTTTGCAATGGACCCACTTCTGCCACCAGGCCAGGAAGCGGATCTCAGGTTCACAGAATCACAGAATCTTCATGGTTGGAAGGGACCTTTGAGATCATTGAGTCCAATCATACACACACAACCCGCCCACCCAACAATCTTGAGCACTAGAGCATGCCCTGAAGTTGTAAATACACCTTCAGCATGGGGGGGTCTTGTGTCACAGCCTGGGCCCATCTCCCTCCCCAGATGAGGTGGCATTTTCTCCCAGCCCCCCATCAGACTCATGTTAACAGTCAGCCAACGCAGCCTTCTGGACATACTTTGGCAAAGAAATAAAAATTGAAATTCAGTATATTTACTGCAAATGACAAATGAGAGTATAAAACCGAGTAGAGAAATTACCCAAGGAAAAAAAATAAAGTATCCCCCCAGGAATCAGATCATATTTGAGTCTGTGACTGGATCAGACAAGCCACAGCCAGTGAAACTACAGAAAATCATTGTGCACTGAGGAGCTGCAAGATACGGACACGTGGCTGCTCTACCCAGCCTCTCCTGACTACTTTCTGCCTGGCCTCTGAAATCTGCACTGTGCTCTCCTTGGATTTGGAATTAGACCAATTTTAAAGAAGAGGCAGCATGAGAATGCTTGTCCTGAATGTTGCTGTGCTAGAAAAGGCATGTTATTAAGAAAGCGAATCTTCAACACATGGGCAAGGTCTGGGGCAGCCTGTCCAAACAATTTATTAACAGATCAACATTTCCACAGCCAGCACTGCAGAATGGAGGATTCTCAGGCTATCGAATATTTTATATTCACTTGATGAACTAGATTTTGTATGAATGATACCAAAAGGATCAACCAAGAACAGTCTGGGTTAGGTTCTGGGCTGTGCCTTGAGATCTGCTCTATGAGACATTTCATCTCTCTCTCAGCATCTCTTCTCAGCTCTATTTTTCCAAGATGAGGCATTGATTTTTCCTTTCCTCTCTACTTTGTCTTAGCTGCTCATATTGGTCTGGATTTCTGCAGTATTTCATATGAGTATCAGCAAAGTGTTGTCCCATGTTCTGTTGCAACCTCCAAACAAAAACGTAACAAAATCCCAATAAACTTTCAGTTGATACAAAACACCGAAAGGAAACAAACGAGAAGAATCACAGAGAGGCTGAGCACAAATTAATAAACAATATAAAAAAGTCTGAGTCTGTTTTGACCTAAATGAAAAGGGATAAGTGAGAGGTCTGAAGAGAGGCATGAACCATCTTAATTCTTCTCTCTGTTTTGGGACTTGTACAATAGGCTGAATACAGATGGGTTCCTACAACGTGTGGGTATTGGTTTTAACTGGAATTTATGAGATTTTCGACTTACTGTCAGAGCACAATTTCCCTGTGCTTTTCTAATTTTTTTTTTATTTTTACTTTTTCTCAGAGCTGAATGGGTGCATGAAGGGCACATAAAGGTTTATTGAGTAAAAGCCCTAAATGCTTGCAAACTTTTACTATTCTTCCAGGGCCTATAAATATTTTTCTCAATCCTTCTCTTCAAGGCAATAAAAAATTAGTTTAGAGGTTAGCTGTGGGACACTTGACATGAGTCTGGCTCTAATCTCATTTTGAGGTTAAGGAAAGAAGTAGAACTGAAACAGCCTAGACCGCCGAAGTATTAAAATAGATATTAGCATGCTCCTGTCTATAGGCCATACATATCTGTGACATGGCAAGTTGAAGAGTTGTGACATGTGACATGGATGTTGAAGAGTTTAAGTACATGTGCATTAGGTGCTGCTCTCTCTCATAGGCTTTCCCAAGGTTTGCATTTTCAGTGGAGTGTCCTCCTTTTTAAAGGGAATGGTTTCTACTCCAAAATATGGCCACACTCTGAACAAACTTCATAGATGGAAGTCTCAACAGTGCACATTGCTGGGTGCCTGGGATGTAGCTGAGGAGCTCAGAGGTTCAGACGCTCATCTTTGGAGGCAGGGATTATTCTCTGAGTGTAAAGTTACACAAAAAGAAATTGTTATTTTACAAAGAAAACCCCCACCAAACCAAAACAAAAAACATTTGCCTGTACTTGTTCCACTGGCAAGCCAGGTCTTGCTACTCCAAAAACGGAGAGTTTAAGGAGGTACCATTACACCAAAGCTATCTTAGCCACATTGCTCACAATGATCAGATTCCCAGATTTCCACCTGTCTGTCTGTCTGCCTCTGCGTATCTGTACAGTTTGCTATGAGCCTCCAGTTAGGGATTCGCCTAGTTGTGCACCCTTGGCACAACTTTTAGGAGGTATTAGGAAAGCAAATAAGAAAAGCCAGTCTGTGGCCCAAAGGTTCAGATCCATTGCACAAGGCCCTTCCCTTCCGTATGAGGGATTTATGTGATGGATATCAATGTGGCACCTTGTAACCGCTCTGCATGTAGCTGTGCTAATTCCCTGCCAGGATAAAGCAAATGAATTAATGCGTGTTGACTTACGACTATTTAAAACATGTTCCTGGTCCAACAGCAGACATCTTTGTCTTCCTTCCTTTTCCCCTCCCTTCTGGGTCTATCTCTTCCTGGTTTGCAGCCCTAACCTGGAAGAACAGGAATTGTCCCTTCTGGCTGGCAGGTGACCAGCGATATTAAAGATCTGGCAGGTGTAACGGTGTCTGCCACCGCCTGCGGAGCCAGGAGGCTTCACTCAGGTGCCTCCAAGAGAGAGGGCTGCTCTCAGGATGGGAATCATGCCGGTTGGAAGCA
>NW_015090832.1:984952-1073209 GCF_001431845.1 Calidris pugnax | reverse complement strand
CCCCCCCCCCCCCCCCCCAACAATCTTGAGCACTAGAGCATGCCCTGAAGTTGTAAATACACCTTCAGCATGGGGGGGTCTTGTGTCACAGCCTGGGCCCATCTCCCTCCCCAGATGAGGTGGCATTTTCTCCCAGCCCCCCATCAGACTCATGTTAACAGTCAGCCAACGCAGCCTTCTGGACATACTTTGGCAAAGAAATAAAAATTGAAATTCAGTATATTTACTGCAAATGACAAATGAGAGTATAAAACCGAGTAGAGAAATTACCCAAGGAAAAAAAATAAAGTATCCCCCCAGGAATCAGATCATATTTGAGTCTGTGACTGGATCAGACAAGCCACAGCCAGTGAAACTACAGAAAATCATTGTGCACTGAGGAGCTGCAAGATACGGACACGTGGCTGCTCTACCCAGCCTCTCCTGACTACTTTCTGCCTGGCCTCTGAAATCTGCACTGTGCTCTCCTTGGATTTGGAATTAGACCAATTTTAAAGAAGAGGCAGCATGAGAATGCTTGTCCTGAATGTTGCTGTGCTAGAAAAGGCATGTTATTAAGAAAGCGAATCTTCAACACATGGGCAAGGTCTGGGGCAGCCTGTCCAAACAATTTATTAACAGATCAACATTTCCACAGCCAGCACTGCAGAATGGAGGATTCTCAGGCTATCAAATATTTTATATTCACTTGATGAACTAGATTTTGTATGAATGATACCAAAAGGATCAACCAAGAACAGTCTGGGTTAGGTTCTGGGCTGTGCCTTGAGATCTGCTCTATGAGACATTTCATCTCTCTCTCAGCATCTCTTCTCAGCTCTATTTTTCCAAGATGAGGCATTGATTTTTCCTTTCCTCTCTACTTTGTCTTAGCTGCTCATATTGGTCTGGATTTCTGCAGTATTTCATATGAGTATCAGCAAAGTGTTGTCCCATGTTCTGTTGCAACCTCCAAACAAAAACGTAACAAAATCCCAATAAACTTTCAGTTGATACAAAACACCGAAAGGAAACAAACGAGAAGAATCACAGAGAGGCTGAGCACAAATTAATAAACAATATAAAAAAGTCTGAGTCTGTTTTGACCTAAATGAAAAGGGACAAGTGAGAGGTCTGAAGAGAAGCATGAACCATCTTAATTCTTCTCTCTGTTTTGGGACTTGTACAATAGGCTGAATACAGATGGGTTCCTACAACGTGTGGGTATTGGTTTTAACTGGAATTTATGAGATTTTCGACTTACTGTCAGAGCACAATTTCCCTGTGCTTTTCTAATTTTTTTTTTATTTTTACTTTTTCTCAGAGCTGAATGGGTGCATGAAGGGCACATAAAGGTTTATTGAGTAAAAGCCCTAAATGCTTGCAAACTTTTACTATTCTTCCAGGGCCTATAAATATTTTTCTCAATCCTTCTCTTCAAGGCAATAAAAAATTAGTTTAGAGGTTAGCTGTGGGACACTTGACATGAGTCTGGCTCTAATCTCATTTTGAGGTTAAGGAAAGAAGTAGAACTGAAACAGCCTAGACCGCCGAAGTATTAAAATAGATATTAGCATGCTCCTGTCTATAGGCCATACATATCTGTGACATGGCAAGTTGAAGAGTTGTGACATGTGACATGGATGTTGAAGAGTTTAAGTACATGTGCATTAGGTGCTGCTCTCTCTCATAGGCTTTCCCAAGGTTTGCATTTTCAGTGGAGTGTCCTCCTTTTTAAAGGGAATGGTTTCTACTCCAAAATATGGCCACACTCTGAACAAACTTCATAGATGGAAGTCTCAACAGTGCACATTGCTGGGTGCCTGGGATGTAGCTGAGGAGCTCAGAGGTTCAGACGCTCATCTTTGGAGGCAGGGATTATTCTCTGAGTGTAAAGTTACACAAAAAGAAATTGTTATTTTACAAAGAAAACCCCCACCAAACCAAAACAAAAAACATTTGAAAAAACCCCACCAAACCAAAACAAAAAACATTCGCCTGTACTTGTTCCACTGGCAAGCCAGGTCTTGCTACTCCAAAAACGGAGAGTTTAAGGAGGTACCATTACACCAAAGCTATCTTAGCCACATTGCTCACAATGATCCGATTCCCAGATTTCCACCTGTCTGCCTGTCTGCCTCTGCATATCTGTACAGTTTGCTTTGAGCCTCCAGTTAGGGATTCGCCTAGTTGTGCACCCTTGGCACAACTTTTAGGAGGTATTAGGAAAGCAAATAAGAAAAGCCAGTCTGTGGCCCAAAGGTTCAGATCCATTGCACAAGGCCCTTCCCTTCCGTATGAGGGATTTATGTGATGGATATCAATGTGGCACCTTGTAACCGCTCTGCATGTAGCTGTGCTAATTCCCTGCCAGGATAAAGCAAATGAATTAATGCGTGTTGACTTACGACTATTTAAAACATGTTCCTGGTCCAACAGCAGACATCTTTGTCTTCCTTCCTTTTCCCCTCCCTTCTGGGTCTATCTCTTCCTGGTTTGCAGCCCTAACCTGGAAGAACAGGAATTGTCCCTTCTGGCTGGCAGGTGACCAGCGATATTAAAGATCTGGCAGGTGTAACGGTGTCTGCCACCGCCTGCGGAGCCAGGAGGCTTCACTCAGGTGCCTCCAAGAGAGAGGGCTGCTCTCAGGATGGGAATCATGCCGGTTGGAAGCAATCTCAGTCCTCCCCTGATGTGTAAGTCAGCAAGCCCAGCGCCCACGCAGGAAGCAGAGCTCTTCGGCAGAGCAGCCGTGTGAAACTCAGCAGTTTTGGTTTGCGAGGGTACCTATGAAAATATTTATGGTGTCGATTTTCCCGGACGATTCCAGCTTGTGAAAATTGAAGGCAAGCACCGACTTTCCTGTTCCGGAGCAGTTGTTGCTAGAATGTCTGAAGCTTCTTGTTTCATCAGCGTTTCACAAAAATACCCTGAAAACAGGAGGATTTCATGGGAATGCTCCTGAGGGCCCCTCAGCCTGAAAGTGGTAGGAGGCTTGCAATAACACATTCATCCATTTAAAAGATTGTTTTGGAGGTAAACTCATTTCCCGTGTAGATGTCTACACTGAGGCAAAAAGAGGAGAGAAGTGTCTACTTCACGGGTTGTTTTTTTAATCCAAGAAATCCCATTTTTAGTGAGAAAAACTCCAGTTATCTTTGAGCACTAGTCATTCCTCTAAGAAAGCTGATGTAAACATATATAGCTGTTAAAGATTTAATGAGATCCCACCAGTATGTGTTGTGCATTTATCTAATGAGATCACATCGGTTCTCCTCTCAGCACCTCCTCCTCTCCTGAAATCAGGCACCTTCTCTACTCTAGCTAGGTCCCCAGATTAATATTGCCTTGACATAATTGTTCATTCAACACGACTGCTAATTTGTCAGTGGAGCTATCCCAGGGTCTTGCTCCAAGAGATATGAAAACAATAACCTTGTGACCAAGAGACAGGCCTAATGTTTTCACTGCTAAACTGTTGAAAGGGTGTTTTGTGTGAAGGAGAAGGGAATGAGTCATCAAGCAAGGGGGTACAGGGTTAGTACTTCTGAAAAGAAAGAAAAGGAGAAAAAAAACCCACCCAAGTTATCCTTCTCTAATACAAACCAGAAAATCGATAGGGGAGAAAAAAAGCAAATATATACAAAGTGTACCAGAGGAATGCATCATTCTGCTAATCTGGGCATCATTATTACAAGCTTGTGCATTCACAAACACACATATGTGCATGCTTTGTCTTGCACACGTGTATGCATCACTAAAGCACAGATGTGAAGCTTCCAAATAATTACCTTCTAATAACAAAAAAGTGCCCCATTCCGGTAGCGACAACTGCACCACAATCAAAAACAACTGCCGTTTAAAAACCAAAAATCATATTTCAAAGACACACTGAAGATTAGCCTGTGGCTTTCACTAAACTGTGTCTCTCTGATTCCTGCTGGGTGACACAATGGGCTGGCTTAACGCAGCCTGGCCTCTGAACTCAGCCATACAAGCCTTGGTTCCTTGAAACAGCACCCTCACTGTCTGTCAGATTTTCAAAGCTACGCATATTCTGCACAATATAAAATATCCTCTTCTTTCTCTGCCCCGTTTGTCTGTGGCACATCTGTATGCCCCATCTCCCTATTTTTTATAAAAGTCCTCAGAGTCTTTTGTGCGTGTACTCCTTTCAACATCTGCAAAAGAAATCATTTCTCTTCGAAACAGTGTAAGGGTCGGGGAGTATACACAATAGCTGGAAATACTGTTTAAGGCCCAGAGGGGAGAACTTTTTTTTTTTTGCTATGAAAATGTGCTGCTTCAATGCAATGCAATATTCAAACTCAACCCCCTTCCCTCCTACCCCCCCAATAAAAAAAAAAAAAAAATGCACAAGGTGGAACAGGCTCATCTAAAGCAAAATAGACTTGAGAGAACAGATGTGGCAAAACAAAACCCATAGCTTTCCATGAAGAGCTGCCAAAAATAACATTGGCTCGGCAGGCATGTGATCTTCAGAGGAGTTTGCTACTTGAATGAGTCAGAATGGTGATTCCATTTTTACTTCTTCAGTGAACAGGAAACACATTCTCCTTGAGCACCAAATTCTCCTGCAGTGGCCCACTGACACCAGATTATATCAGTAGGCTTTGCAGGTGCTGAGACAAAGTGGAAAGGGTGTAATGGTTTCCTCTAGTTTGAGAAGTTGTATTTTATTGAGGCAAAACCCAAAAGGTCATCTGGAAGTATATGTAAAAGCAGATACCTGTGCATACATATCTGAAACGAGGAGCCAGAAGAGGAAGGGGGAAGTAATCTAAAATATCCTTTTCCATAAAGAAACAATTGCACTCTGCCCAGAAAATAGGTTTTACTCTTGGATGCAGAGTTTGCAGACTTTATGAAAAGAAGTCTATGATGTGGTTGGCCTCACCAATCTAGCACATGTTCTTCGGGTCATTATTCTTGAATGAAAATGTTTTGGTTCAGTTTTTTACAGAAAAATGGAGTGCCAACGGCCTCAGAAGATTTCGGGTTTTGGTACCCAACTGTCGGAGGCTGGGACTCTCTAAATCAACATCTGTGTTCTAGTTGCTGAAGTTTTATCATGAGGAAGCAAAATATAATTTGACTTCCATGTCTTAGGAGGAGTTTGCAGAACTTTTATTTGAGTATACCATACTTCGTCCTGTAAAATTATAAAATGTGGAGCTGGAGTTGATAAGGATGATAAATGAGTCATACAATTGAGTCACTGCAGTGTCTTTTTATTTAAGAACTGCATCTAAAGGAAAAAAAGAGAAGGTTCCTTGAAAACCTGTTACTCTCTCAAGTGCCTTCCATATCTCTAGGAAGAATCATTTTGATTTTGCAATAACTAAGCATATGATATCCCAGTTCCCCTGAGGGAACCACAGTGATCTTATTTGCTCATTCTACAAGAACCACAATGATCTTATTTGCATCTTCCCATTCAAGTACTGTCAGGTTTCCTGTGGTACATTTGGGAGACAGTTCCTGATGTTCCTGAAAAATGTTGCCCACATTGTCCAGTGTAATACCAAAAAGAGTAGAAGGAAGTTCAATTGTGGAGCTGGTTGCCTGTAGGCCTGATAGATATGTCACCAAAAATGAAGATATAGTGGGAGTTGGGAAGTATTGGTCAGTTGGGTCCAGGGAAAATTACCTCTTATTAATAATAAAAAAAATCAGTATTCAAATATCTTGGATGCAAGTACTGAAAATAGCAAAAGTAATGAATCACATGCCAACTCCAGACAAATGCAGCCTCTCATCAGACATCTGAAGTCATGCTGTTTCTGTTGGAGATCTCAATAACTTGAGTTGAAGTCCATTGCCAAGACTTTCAAAACCAACTGTTGGGGAGAGGAGTTCAGAGGCTTTAGCAGAGCCTGATTTTCCCAGAGTTTGGGTATTCAGCAGTTTCTAAAAATCAGGCCAAGAGCTTTTCAAATTGAGAAAACACATCTGACAATTCATGACTGGAAAATGTGGTCAACATAGGGCTGTAGGTGCTCACGTCTTCAGAAAATCAGTCCAATGTTCCCTCAAGTTAGAAACCTGAAGTTTCCAGAATGAGAAGTCTCTTTGGAAAATTTTACCCTCAAACTCTGTTTTAGCTTTTCTAGCTATTAACATGGGAAGAAAAATATTGTATAATGACTAAATATGATTATTATGTAGTGGCTCATTGAGCTGAGAAAGTGGAATAATATGTGGGAAATAACAGTGTCACACTAGAGGTGAGGCACAGTTCATTTGTGAAAAGGCAGTGACAAAGTTGTCTATCACTGGCTTTCTAGTTTAAGGCAGCTTCTTGATACAGGAAATCATAGATGTTCCATGACACTGTGACTTTGCATCTCCTTACTGCAAGATCTGTGGATTTGTATTACTCTTTAATTATTTAAACACGTAGCTAATCTTTCAACACTCAGAGGAGATTAAAAAAAAAATAAAAAAGAAAGGCCATTTCTCTCAAAATCTAAGTGATGGGTATCTTCACTACAAGATTTTGTATTTAAACAACACAAATGAAACTTCCCTTCACTTTGTTAAAGCTCCTGGAAATGAAGCTTGTGCTTGCTGAGCAACTCATGTGTCACAAAACACCGATTCTTTCGTGGTTTCCATGGTCTTGCTTTTAAGTATTGGTGCATCTTTCCCTTTCCACGCAGCACTGCCCAGACTTTTACTGCTCCATCACTGTGTTGAGGCAAGCAATATATCTTGGACATATTGATAGACCTTAATTTTCAAGAAAACAGAAGAAGGAGCCAATATCAGAGACCAGTCTGCTCTGGGGACAATACACCATGATTTGTGAGCTTCTTTCTTAGAAAATTTGTGATCCAGCATCTTCCTCCTGCTCAAGATCAGTGGGAGATGCTTAAAGGAGAACTATAATCAGAACAGCCACATACACATCATTTGATAACAGAATCATTCATTATATCTCTGATTTCCTCGTCTTTGATATAAATTTACAACAAACCAGAAAGTTGCTCTGTCTCCTAGTTTTTCAACATAAAGGGGTGTTGTAATTAATTCCTGCACATTACATGGCTGCTGAGATATTTTTATACAACATTAAAATTATTACGTAATGTTCTGACACATAATGACTGATGTTTCACTGGTGCCTAAGTACATCACTGAACACTTGGGTGGCTTCAGCTGATTGCTGATACAAACTCTTAATTACTTTTTTTTTTTAAGGTGGATTCTTTTTTTTATGTCAGGGCTTTGGTTCTTCTTTCACCCTTAGAGACAACATAGCTTTTTTATAGGTTGATTCTTTTTTGTTCTCCCATCTAAAGAAGAAATCTTCTAACAAATAATTTTCCATTAAATTTTGTAGTCCCAAATCTTGGCCATTTCAAGGCCATATTTTGCCACAGAAATGATTTAAAAGAGGACTGAGAGATGACCCAGAAGAACAGACTCTCAAGGTGCTGCTATCATAACAGGGCGTTAATAAGACCTATTTTCCAGGTCTGGTGTAAGGCTCCATCTCCAGTCAAAGGTTTGACTGAGTTTTATTATTGTTGGTCTCTGCAGATCAGTGAGAGTTCTGTTTTTCCTGCCCCTATATTACATTCACAGAAAATCCTATTGGTATTTTTTTCAGAAAATATCACTACGGGGTCGGTCTATCTGAAGACATCTATACCATGTTCCCAGATATACTATTTCTACATTATCAAGGTGTTGAAGACTGTGTTTATCCCCTCTTCTCCTAACTGCATGGGCAGTTGCAGCCCACACAGCAGCTGGATAAACCTCTGGATAGCCAGAAGGAACTGCATTCCTGGAAAATGATGAAACCAAGGATTCGTTTTTCATTCCCACCGCCCTCATTGGCAGATAGCAGTCATTTTTATCACTCCCAGTGTATCAGACAGAAGGCTCTCACCACATCAGGGCTTCACAGTGCTGGGTGCTATACACTCAGTCAATGTGTGCGTTCCTTCATGCAAAGGACAAGAAAACGATTACATCCTTGCCCCAGGCACCTCCCCTTTCCTAAGCCACCCTCTCCACTCCCTGTGTGCATCTCCTCTTTATCGTGCTGTAGATCTCAGCAACTGGTGGAGATTCAATAAACACAGGCCTGATAAACGTTGATAAGAGAGAGTCAGAAACCAAAGCAAGCAGAAAGACTTTCTTCCTCGTTAACCCCCCTCAGCTCTTCTCAAAGGAAGTCTCATACACTTGATGATGCAATTGCTTTTCAAGCCCCAACAAGCAATTCTTCTGCCCCACTGTGAAGCAGAAAGACCCCAGCACTGTTAGCCCCATAAATTCAATCGGCGTGAGTCAAGCTTCAGAAAACCAAGAGATGTATTACAAGTAATAAAACAAGAACATGAGATGCTTTACTCTTTTCTTTCAACGTATTGAGGCTGAAGTGACATTAGGAACTCAACAGTAGGGCTGTAAAACTGAGGGGGAGGATTGCCTTTTTACAGGAAAGCTGAAGTTCCTTTGTAATTAATTAATTATATCTCTGGGAGGGGAAGGTTAAGCCCAATCTGCAGATTAATGCAAGGCATATCCTTAAACTGAGGGGGATGCAATATGGAGGTTCTCATGCAAGGAACACCCCCCCCTCCCCGCCCCCCCGGCTCTTTCTGCTCATAGCAAATTTGCCTTTTTTAACCTCAGGAGGTCTGATTTGCACAACGTTGCCTGCTGAAAATCAGCCACCTACTGCAGCTGCCCTTTTATATCCCTTCTCCGGGAGGAGACAGACCCAGACATGTTCTGGGAGGAGCAGGCTGCTAGTCTGTCTCTGACACCTCCCTGAAATATAGCGCTTCAATGAGCGGCTCTGCCGCGGGGCATGGCTGCTTTTCCAATTCAGCCAGCACGTTCTAGGAACTCCACACCCCACCCACGGGCTCAGCCTCTTCCAGCACCCACGGGTGCCACCCAGGTAATTGCCATCTCAGAGATAGGCTCAGCCTTCTCTGCCTCTCAGGCTCCTTGCGCAGTCTCCGGGGCCGGGTGATGCCTGTTGGGTGGCTTATCCCTACCGGCCAAGGAGCTTCTTGTGTGTTTTGTCTGTGTCTCCTTTTTAAAAACATGTGTTTACTTGTATTTCCAGGGGGGAAGGACAATAGTGTGGGAGATGAAGAAGCCAAGGTTCAGTTCGTCATTCTAAGAAAGTCTTCTTGGGTGACCCTGAAGTGACATAGTATCTTTGTACCCCGATTTCCTACCTCTAAAATGAGAATAGTAGCTGCCTTGACTGAGAGGTGTGCTAGAAGGACACAGAATAACATTTATGAAGTGTTTGAATACCACAGTTGGGAAGGAAAGGGAGCATAGAAGCACATTCGATGACAGATTTACGTTTCCTTTACAGTTATATGTATGAGCTGTTCTTTGTGCCATGCTTCATCTATTGACCCCCAGATTAAAAATTCAATGGGTGCATCAAAGGAACCAGATTCTTTTCTGAAGTGAGTGAGATGGGATGCAAATCCCTTAATAGTCTGTCTCAGGGTAGTATTGTTCTTCCTGATGGACAGGGCAAAAAAGCAAGTGGAACAAGTTTGGATGACACCAAGCTATGATATGAGTGATACTGGCATGTGTGACAGTGTTATTAAACAAAATTGTACTTCCAGAAGCTCCACCTGAGGTAGTTATACTCTGGGAGGAAAAAAGAAGAAATTAATTAAAGATGCCTAATTTTGCAACTTCTGCATCTCCTGGAAGCATTCAAGCTGCTGGGTTATAGATTGCTCAGAGTATGTGTCTTTTTTTCATAGAATCGTAGAATGGTTAAGGTTGGAAGGGACCTCAAAGATCATCAAGTTCCAACCCCCCTGCCATGGGCAGGGACACCTCCCACTAGAGCAGGTTGCTCAAGACCCCATCCAGCCTGGCCTTGAACACTTCCAGGGATGGGGCATCCACAATTTCCCTGGGCAACCTGTCCCAGTGTCTCACCACCCTCATAGTAAAAAATTTCTTCCTGAGATCTAATCTGAATCATTTTTTTCAGAAAGAAAAAAAATCTCAATTTCATTCCAGCAAGAAACAAAAGCAAAAACAGTCATGAAATTAAAATCTTGGAGTTTTGCCAATCCAGATTTTAGGAATTGGGGGAAGAATTTAAGTTCTCACAGGGAGCCAGCAGAAAAAAATCAGCCGTAAGTGATAGAATCAGATATTACATATATAAAATTATCCTTTGGAAAACAGAAACATCCCGTTCCCCATCCAGCTCTGCCGTGATGCATCCTGACAGAGGCCTAGAAGCATCCTCAGTGCGAGGCAAGGCCGCGCTCGGCACAAGGGCACTTGGGCCAGGGGGAGAGAATAATTTTTCCTTGATTTCAGCAGGGGCTGCATCCACTCACAGCCTGATAGACCTGGTCCCGAGTAAGGCAGTGTGCACGGCTGGGTCTGGGTCTGGGTACGCGTATGGGTCTGGGTATGGGTATGCCTCTCTGCTCCTCTCACACACACCCACGTAGGCAAACACAGACACTCGCCCGCTGACTCACCGGCTTCCCAGCAATCGGTGCTCCTTTGCTAGTTATAACATGCAGCTGATACTCTCTCAACCCTGTGGGTTAACCCCTGTCTCCTTTATACACCATCACCTATCGCTCGGCAACAGAAAATAGACTCTGATTTGGGCCTGATGGGCACTCTTAGTGGTGATGCGTGGAGACAGACAGATTTTTTTTCTATGAGCTCGCTTGACCCTTCAGGGTAAGAAGTGGAAATACTTGTTGTGTAGTAAATTGAGCAAACATGACATGGACGGTAAGAGAGAGAGACAAGGAGAGAAGGCACAAATAACTGTGAGGGCTGTACTTATTCCCATGTAGCAGGAGGCTGGGATGGCACCGATGAAGGGAAGGAGTCTCTCTCACGTCACCCAGAGCTGAGTTTGTACTTGTAAAGTTGACCCACAGATTTGAACAAAGGCAGCTGGTGATGTAAAATAAAACAGCCTCCAAACCTGTTGGTTTCCTAACATTCAGTTGTTAAAAAAAAACAGGCTTTTACCCCTCTGAACAGCACCTGGGAATGTTTTCATGATTTTATTTTTTCTCCTTCGCTGCTGAGAGGAGGAGAAACATGGCTTTATTAACAATAAAGGTTTTCCAGGTGAATAAAGTTGCAATATCTCCCCAAACCCATATTCCTAGTGCAAGAGAACCTGCAAAGTACGTTTGCAACACTTGCCAGGGCACATAAATGGCACAACAGTCTGCTATTATTGCACAAAAGCATGTCACTGAAATGAATGACAGATATAGGATTAGAACTTTTAAAATCCTTTGAGTTGTAATCTAATCAAACTCCATATCCTATTTTACAGATGCAATGTTAGATTGTGATACTGAACCTTACTCTTGCATATAAAGCAGATGTCTCTGCTTGTGAATTCATATCAGAAAGAAGCATACAGAGCCCTTCAGTTTGCAGAAAAGGGGCCTGTCCATATTCTGGACATGGACTTCTCTGTCTTCTCTTCCCGTAGGGCTACAGAGCACGTAGAATTTTGTCCCAATAAACTAAGTTTCCAAATTGGGTGTTGTTTCATCATGACGCCTCACCAAGAAGCAGTAGGTGGGACTGATCTGAAGCTACTATATTCAAATCTCCCATAACCACACAGTTGCTCCATCTTGAACTTCTCCTGTTTAATAACTGGTTTAACACAAAAGGGGGATGGTGCCATCTATGTCTATTAGCCTGTCGCAAGTCTATGGCACTTCAGGCATCAGGATACGAGCAGCACAAAGTTTCATTAGCAACCTTGATGGTTTGACAGGGGGGAGAAGCTGCTACTTTGGAAATGTCTCAGTGAAAAGTTGTTTTCAGAGTTTCATGTTTAGATGACCATCTTGCTTCAACATAGAGGGGACACATGCAGTTTCCCAGGGCTTAAAACTGAAGATGGGAGAGGCTCCATTTCACAGATTGTCAGTTGCTGGGTTTTCCCTCTCAGTGTTTCGTTCGTGCTGACGTCCTTCACTAAGCAGCAAACCTTCTTGCTCTTTCTGGAGCACTGGGTGTTTACACCTCTGGGAGATGCATTCAGCAGATAAAGGTTGCAATCCCATGTTGTGCAACGAGGTAGAGCTTGGCCTGACAAGCGGGGAGCAGGTTCGCCAATACAGACGGCTCGATCAAAGCATTTCTGTCTTCACCTGAAACTTCCCTCCATCGCTATCACTACAGCCACACATGCATCCCTGCCCTATTGCTCTAGCAACTTAAACTGAGACTGCCAATTAATCTAAACCGGTGGCTATTATAAGATAATCCACTCGACCTGGAAAGTTAAATCTACTTAACTTTAAGGGAATTGTTTGCCCAGACATGTAGAAGTAGCTTCTACTGTGATTTTTGCTGCTCTGGTTTGTGACAGTTTCCCAGAAGAAATACATTTTATTAGGAAAGGCATTTTTGGGGGAGCTTCTGATGGTACTCTTGCATTTATCCAGGACTATTATGGTATGAAAATACCACTGAAGAACACACCCTTAGCCACCCTAGCCGTATTATCAATAGATTGCAGGCAAGACCTGACCCAAAGGGAAAATACCAAACTTACTAAGTCTCAAATACTTTTGAACCCAAGTCTACAAAAGGAGAGAAGTTAGTGATTTAGTCCATCAGCATCATATCAGTCAGACAGATGAAAGGCCTGGAAAGAACAGCACAAAGTAATCTGGCTATTTCATTCCCCTTGAACACCAGTTTCCAATGGCCAGAGACAAAAGACATGGAAAAATATCCTAATATAAACTAGCACATGGGCCAGAGCACAAGCAGTTAACATTAATTATGCATTACCTAAGCACTATAGATAGCACCAAACAGGAAAGGGAAAACCTCATGAAGCTATTAATAATGAACATAAAATTAGTAAACTCTCTATGAGGAATAATTTGCATAGCCATATAAACATAGTCTCTAGTGTTGAAAAGCTGGAAACAGTACTCTGGTTTAAAAAATCATTATTTTATATGTTTAAAACTATAGTTCTATTTATTTATTTATAAGCACATACTATGGTCTCTAATTCACAGGTTCCTGACTGTGTAGAACATAAACACTTTGCTACTGCAGACATCCCCATTTGCTGGGCACACACAACAAAAAATCTGGAGCATTTGCTTTGTAATGGTCTCCAATGGAGAGTGATTCCTAGTGATACTTGTGCTTGTTTGAAGACACACATGGGTCAAGAATGCCACAATCTAGTAGATCTGGTTTTTTACTCTGTCTTGGGGTCTTACTTTGCCTTATGAAAAGTCATTGCATTGGGTTGTATCTTATCAAAGGAGTCAGATCTCTGCTAGAGGCAGCTTTTAGCTTTGCAGCAAAATAAGGTATGACTTTCACCTACCCCATCTCCTTTAAAAGCTAATATGGTGGGCTCTGATGACATGTCATCCTGAACTTTGGAGGGGAGAAAGATTTATTCATTATATGTAGAGCTCACTTCATATAATGTTTCAGGGCCACAGTATCTAAACTTGGTGTATGGGTTTAAAACATATCCTCAGTTACCAGAGGCTGGCAACATCCTGACCTGGCTGTGCTGGAGGTCTTTACCATGAGCAAGGCACTGGTTCTCTCATTACCCTTATGACTAACCTCAGGCTGTTACGTTTTATCACGGGAAAAAGATGCCAACTTCCATTTATTCTAATCAGAACAGTTCCAAAATATTCAGAATTGCTTAAAACATGTGAAAACAAATGCCATTTGTTATATAATCCACAGGGTTCACCAGGCTTCTCTGGAACTGCTTAGGCTAATTCAGGAGACTACAGGAGCAATACAAAACACAGTGACATTTGTGAGACCTGGGAAACCACAGGGTTAATTTGTGTCAAGCAACTTCACCAGAGAAACCTTTTCCTTGCTTTTCACTGAGCCTGAGCAGCAGAGTGTTGGTGACCTGCACCTCAAGATATGATAGAAATTCCTCTATAATGCAATGGGACAAAACATTGAGTGGGTCAGCACCCAAGGTTGGGGTGGGCTCCTCTCTCCCCTTGCATCCTTGCTCTGCTTCCACGCCTCACCAGAGAGCACACCTTTGTGTCTCAGCTCTGCCTACTCTACTGGGCTGGGGAAGCTTCCCGCAGGCTGTGCTAAGCTCTTCACAGCTGGAGTTTGCTTTTGCATATATCACAGACACCTCTTGGTGGGTTGTGATTTGATTTTCCAGAGAGGCCTCCTGGGAGCGTGTCTCAGGAGCAGGGTACGGGGGAGGATGGGGAAGGATGTGGTCGCATGCTTGATCAGAAAAGCAATAATGAAAAGTGGATGGAGAAGGGGAGAGAGCAGTGGGAGTTTTCTCATCAATCCTGGGTCCTGTTGGGCCAGCAGCCCCTCTGGTATGTTTGGGGATGCTGTGTGCCTTAACAGCCTCCATTTACTAATGCAGTAATGACCTGCTGGAGGAGGATTTGGCTGCTGTGCTAATTGCATTCCTCCGCTGCACAATAACTTAACACGTTATTAAGATTCCACAGAAGAGGGTCAGGGAATTCATCTCTCTCCAGCGCTCTCCTGACCCCAGCGCCAACTCACACACACACACACACACACACACACACACACACACACACACACACACACACACACACACACACACACACACACAGTTCTGTCCTCCTTTTCCCAAATCCAAATGGATGCTTTCAAAAGCTGGAAAGGAAACCCTCCATCATTTCTAACAGTGGTACAGCCACAATTTTTCCTTCGTATTCGACATTTTATGCCGAATTTTGAATAGCTGCAAGCTTCAGCTCTCTGGCTTTACACTGCTCTTGCAGAGCAAAAAGGCTCAGAGGTGGAATCCATGGAGTAAGATGGACTCAGGTGGTGCAAGTCACATGTATTAAAGGTAAGACCTCCTTTACCACAACTCAGGTTTTTACAAGCTCACTCAGGTCTGGGGGATGGACCAAAGCACAGCAGAGAGACATTTTTTTCCTTGGGACTTTCCTTGGGACCTTGATTTATGGCTTGCTCTTGCATGATTTGACCCAGTATTGTTCCTTCATCGGATAAAAGACTGTCAGAAAAGAATGTAAAGAGGCAATGATCATTTCAATGTGTACATTTACAGCTGCTAGTTGGCCAAGACAGTACAGGCCTTGACTCAAAGCAAAGCAGAGGGTTCAATGCCTTTGAGAATCGTGGAAAACAACAGGCAGGGGGGTACGAGGGTGGGAATATAAGGGTAGCTGAATCTGCTCGGATTACATGCCAATAAGAGAGCATGGTGGAGGTGAATTCTGTCTGCAGAGTCTCAAGGACAGCTCTCAACCTGATTTGCTGGTACAAGGTGGGTACCTGAGTGACCTCCTCACTGCACTTCTCATATGCCACCACAGTGATGGCAAGCAAGGGGCTCATCTTTCAACCTGGTGTTACTGGTGCTGTGGATTGCCCCTTGCCAATTTCCTCTTCTTCCTCCTCATTTATAGGTCATCTCTCCTCTCCTCCCTGCCAAAGGATGAGAGGGCAAATTGCACCTTCTTCAGAGGCGATGTCTCTCTTGCAGGGCAGTCTTGGTGAAAGGGCTGTATCACCACACAGTGAAATGACCTACTCAGCTCCGATTGAAGGCTGGGGCATTGCCCTGACTCACCAGTGAGACAAGGACCAGATCTGCTCCTCCTGACGCCTGCCCTCAACCCTGCCCACCTCTGCCTCACCTCCCCTGCTCGCTCCAGACTGCCCATCTTCAGCCTGCTCATGTGCCTGCAGCAGCTCTCCTATTAATATATGTCAGCATCCTTCAATGTCTTTGCTCAGAAATCTTAAATATCTCCTCTGTACTACACCGTGTTCAGCCTGTAACGATTTTATCAGCTTGTGTTAGATCTAGTTAGTATCCTGCCACTTTCAGACTATTGGATTTGGAGGGGGAAGAGATTGTTTATCTCATTGACTCTTATCAGAATAACATGTATACTCAGCTCACTAAGTAAATTAATGGTAGTAATAGTCATAAGTCGTAAATAGTAATTATAAATGAAAGTGTGTGCAATGTTAAAATTCACTTGATGCTTTCCTCTGGCTCTGGCTTGTTTGAACCACAATTTGTTTTATCATCTAGCCTCCTCTGCTTTTTCTTTATTTGTGTTTATCCTCCCATATCTACATAAAACAGGAAACAGGAGGCGGCAGGTGAGGTTTATTTCTGCCGCCGAAGTACCACGAAATTTCACCGAGGGACTCACTTAGGACAATCTGAGCACCTGAAAGCCAAAAACACTCCCGTGGTGGTGTCCCAAAGGCCTCCCCTTGCAGCAGGGAGGCTGGGAGCCTGCACCCGTGCAGGTGCACCCATCCCAGCTCCCCACCACCCTCCCCTCCCTTCCCGGCACCGTCACGGCAGACACCGTGCCTGAGTCATCCCGAGGGCTGGATCCAGCCCGGCACACAGCAGCTCTCAGAAAGGGTTACTGCTGTCATAAATAAGAGGCTTTCGGGTCATCAAAGTGAAGTCAAACTTCTTTCTTTTTTTTTTTTTTTTTTTTTTTTTTAATCATTATTTATTAAAAAAACCCTACTGGTGTCGGGTATTTTTTTTCCTTCCCTGCTGCTAGGAATGGGCTGGTTTGAATGCCGCAAGTTCTCTGCTCTGGTGTGATCATGCTCAGGTGCACAACGAGTTGGTTTTGGATTTTCCCCAAATAAGCTCATTAACGTATTAGTCACAAACAGACTTCAAGGACACTTGACCTCAGTGTCTCTGCTTTCCTCTCTGATCATCTTCCAGCTTCTGCTTCAGCAACAGAAAACTACAAAGAGAAGAAATGGCAGAGTCAACGAAACGAGGGAAAGCCAAAGATTAGGGCTGTGGTTGGCTCAACAAAGCCCAGCCTGTGGTGCCATGCTCCCCGTAACTATTTCCAGGTTACTCCCATGATGTAAGTCCAGGTAGTTACATCAGGAAGGATTTTAATCCTTCACCTGACTAATTCTTTACATCATCTCACTCTGCAGGGTTTGAAAAAGTTGTGTTTAAAAGTAAAGCACAGGCATCTTAAATGATTACTATTTTAGTGAATGATAATTAATACAACTGGGAAAAGTCTGAGAAGCAGACAGGATAAACAGCAGAGGACACACAGAAAGAAAAAAATAGAGCAGCAGATAATATAGGAGAAAATAGAGTGACTTCTGAGCTGAAATTTTTTAACAAAGAGCTTTTCTTCTGACTTCCCAGCTCTGCCATTCCCCAATTGCATTAAAGTGGTTGGCAAGATGAATAATATTTTTAGATGAAATATACTGGCAGAACAACAGGAACTGCAGACCCTTTACTGTTCTGCTGGAAATTTCTGCTGCTGTTTCTGGTAAATATGGCTGGTGGCAGGACCTGGCTTGTAGCTTTAACCACATGTGGGAAGTTCATGGGGCAAAGATGCCAAGTCTAAAATTAACCCCCTTGAAAAAAAAAGATTAAAAAAAAAAGTGCCTGGGGCAGGGTGAGAGTGTTTAGGTCGTTATTTTTAGTCTTTCATTATATTAAGACAAGCAGAGATTTGGATTAATTAAGGATATAAAAAAAAAGAGATCTCAACGGTTTCTGGACTGAAATGAATAAAGCTTTTGCATTAAATACTGTAGCTTTAAATCCTCAGACAAGAACCAACTAACAGCCAGAGCAGTAAGACTGAAGGCTCTCTGAAACTCCCAGTATTGCAGTGGACAGTGGATCTAAGGTGTCACCAGGTTTTACTACGAGCAGTGGATTTCTCTGATTTCCACTATTGGGACCCCACTGATTTTTGCAAAGATCCCAGAAAAAATTGAGGCCGTGTCACTCTTGGGGGGATACAAGGTGTGGCACCAAAACATATTGGTGTTTCCTCATTTTTATGTTTTTATTTTTGTTTGTTTCTGAACTTTTTGAACACATCTCCTGATTTCAGGGGAAGTTTAACCCCTGAATTTTGAACTTCAGAATACGATGGCATAGCTGATTCTGGACACACTGGTAAATACTTTTAAATAACTGTATCACCAGCATCACCAGCAAACCAGTTTGTTTGAGTGTTATTGGTAAAATTCTATTGTCACTTCATGTTGTGTGAACACCAGGTCTCAGAGGGTTTCCCCTAAATACATAACTGTTAAAGTGTTACTGTTATCTTCTCTCCCACCACTTCTGTTTCCCGTTCCTCTAACCTTTATTCTACTTACTTCATTTGTAAGAGCTGGCTTAGACAATTCAATATTACAAAATAGCATTTATGGAGATTGAAAGTTGTGGTAATTAATCATCTTCGGGTGAAATTCTAGCCCAGTGAAGTCAGTAGCAAAACTCCCACAGCTTGAAGGTTTCAGCTCATGGCATCTTAGTGCCATGAATTATTTGTACTCTGGATGAAGCTCTGAGTACATTAAGGAAAAGTATTGGGTTTGTGTGTTTGGTCATTAGGAAGGAATAAGCAATGGCTGCAGGTTTAAAAAGTTATACACAGAGTTACAGGGTTTGGTATTTCTTTTGTCCCTGCAGATCCCAAGCTCAGATCAATTTTTAAAAGTTTTTGTGACTGCCCTGCAAACAGTTGGGGATCTAGAAATTAAGCCATGTTCCTTCTGGCTAGTGCTAGTCACAGTTTAGCTCATGAGTGTGCTAATGATGCATAAGACACAGAACAGAGTCCTAAGTTTCACTGGTTTTGCAGGACTAGCCATAAAAAAAACTTTCCTATATTTATGGAGCCTTAGTAGTAGCACACTGAAATCAGTAGAAAGCTTCCCTGTTGATGTCAATGAGCTTTTGGCTCAGATCCACAAAATTCCGATTCTCCTATTTGAACTGGTATGACTCTATTATGCAATATTTAAGTGTTTGTAACACTAGATCAGAATATACCATGGATAAATTGCAAACATGCTTATTTAATCCATGTAATAGAAGAGGATTAATCCATTTTTCCCCAAATAATTTACTGAAGCAAAACCTAAGGGATTCCTTAAACCCCCAGGACCTGCAGTAACTGGGGCTGCTTACAGTAATCCCTCTCTGGCTTTAGAAAGATGGCCTCAAATATTATTTAGAAGCATATAATTTCCTCCCCTACATTCTTCTTAAGTTTGTTGCACTCCCAGACACAGACAGAAAGCAAATAATCTTTAGGGAAGATGCAGATGTCTTGTTCAGGCTCTGAAAAGTCTTGGTTGTTCTGTTGAGCAACAACAACTTTCCCAGCAATCAGTTTTGGAGTGGTTTGTTTTTTTTTTCCTAAATAGTCAAAATGGGATCATAAATGGTGATAGTATTGACAACAAACCAGCACCAACATTGCTAATACTATTGTGACTGTTGTAATGACAACGTTAACACTTGTCTGCATTTCTCACAATGGTTAAGAAGAGATTTACCAGTCTTCAGCAGACAGGAGGAGGAAAGCAACCGGGAGGACTCGTGTGATTTGCCTGTGTCATACAAGTCAGTAGCAAAAGTCATAAAAACATCTAGTAATAGATATTTTTTTCTCTTTTCTTAGACAACTACAGATTTTCTAATGAGAAATTTTCCCCTTCATATCAGTGACAATGTTGATTTTCCAGAGTTCAAGGGGAAACTCCAACTTGCCTCTGGGCATGCAATAAATCATCCAATATCACTCTTAAGAATTGATCACCCGTGAGGGGCCATGATCTCATCACTGGCTTGGAGAAAGGAACAGTTGATACAAGGCAAAAGCACTCTTTAGATATGTTGTATAACTTTTTGTATTCATTAAGATGCTTCATATACAGAACAACCCTCTTTGTTCAATATTTATCTTTTCATCTGCCCTGACCTGGGAACTGCAAGCACTTTGAGAAGTTAATTGAAAGCTTGCTTTGTTTCATTTTAGCTTTCAGGTCTAAAACTTCGCTTTCCATAATGGTACTGAGAACACTTTTGTCCTGTCTGCAATAGCTCAGAAACCTTTTCCAGCAACAACTGGGAATTCATTATTGATCACCATTGTCTTATTCCAGGAATTCTCCACTGAGATGATTTTTCTTAATGAATGACAACAGGAACCCCAAACCCAGGAAGAGGATTATTTCTTTCATGTTTGCATTGCCACAAGTGTACCTTAATCACAACATGCTCTACACAAGATTCCCAGATTGTCTGTCCTAGATGAGATGGAGGGTTTTTTCTGCTTTTATTCCCTTTTTTCTCACCCAAGTCTGCTTCCTGCCAAGAGGGGCTGAGGTCTGAGCGAGGATTTCAGAGACCTGCACTCTGATTGTGAGCCGTATGAGTTTCTTACGTAGCTTTTCGGAAATATTTGTGCTTGAACTGACATCTCTGTAAATTGGCAAAAGTAACAATACTCTTTTGTTAATATGGTCCATAAAGTTTTTGGAGCAGGGGCTGTTTCTAATAAGATTTATATATAGTACTTGTACAGTAGTGTCTATATCTGTTGGCAGAAGAAAAGATTTAGCAGGGCCTTTCTAATCAAAAAAAGAAAAAAGAAATTGCAAATCGACACCATTATTTTGAGTGAAGCTTGAGAAGCCACAAGGTGAGTAATGTGGAGGACTGAGACATGAAGAAAGTGGTAGACTACATGCAGAGATACATAACTGTCTATTTTTGATCATTTCTAAAGGTGGAAATTCGTGAAGGAACTGATAAATACTGATTTCTCAGTAGTTCCATGTTAACATTTCCTTGCAATACAATGTATTTAACTAGCTTCATACCATTCCCTTGTTAGCACAGACCTCTACTTTACAACAGCTGCTCCCATAACAATTCTGTTTCAAAGGACAAAGTAGGAAAAGCAACAAAATATTTAGCTGAGACAAGGGCCTGTGTCCCAAAGCAAGGACTAAAAAACTCAGCCAAACATGAAGTCTAGGTTTTCTTCATTTTCTTTCTGCAGCAAAGTGTCCCAAGCACAGCTACAACCAAGGTATGACACACTGACCACAAGAAGAGAAAGAATGACTCTGCACTTTCCTCTCATGTCCAGCCCGTTCCTTTTCTCTCTCAGTGTAACCATTTCATCTTGTAAGAATGGAAAATGAAATCTCACATTGCGTTCATAGTTAAGTCCCTTCGATGTGTATGTGCAAGACACTTCCCTCTGCGCGGGTGCATTAAGAAGTAGATCAGGAAATGGCACCTCCTCTTCCTTTTACTTGTTGTCTTTTACTCTTTTTATTTTCTTCTTTTGGTTTAATGCTTTGCATGTGAATCTTTCGTGTTTTGCTCCAATGAGTGAGAGTGAAAAAGAGAAAAAGGGAAGGACATTGAAATCACTTTTAAAATATCTCAAGATAAGCAACAAATAAAATCCTCAAGAAAAAAAAAAAAAAAAGGAAACCAACACAAACCAATTCACAGGACTGCGTAGGTTGCAAACTGGACCTCCAGTGTCTACTGCTGGGTCCACTTCTCCATCTCACAACAGAAAGAGAATCTTATTTACAGTGACCAAACCCAACCTGGGTGCGTAAACCTAAGCCAGCACTGCTGGGCTATCCAATTCCCATTAAAGCCAACAGAAACCCTTTGTCTAAAGTAACCTTCTCACCAGCCTTCCCGCCTGTGCCTTTGCTGCAGTAAGCTCATTTTACTCGCCCCCTTTTCACTCAGTCTCATCTAGATTTGGGTTGCGTGATAGTCGCCTGCATGGGGAGCCCAGGTTCTCCTTTTTTCTCTGCAGTAGGAGCCCTGCTGCTGCAGATCCCTTGCTCTTTAATCTTCTTATTTTATAGAGAAAAATTAACTCTTATTTCTACACGTTGCTTTGCCCAGTGTGATGCCATGACCAAAAAGACAGCCTGTGGAATCACAGTTGGTATGAACAGAATTCAAATGATTTAGTGTATTTTGGCACCATGAGGAGCCTATGATAATGTTCAAGACCCTGAGTCTCTTTTCAAGGGGCCGGACTAGCACAAAGCAAAAGACATTCTTTGTCTTGAAGGGCTCATGGAAATAGTAAGCAACAATATCTGCATATATGTCAAAGCAGCAGTATTGCCTCCACTGGGTCATTCCAAGCAGCTTTGCATGAAATGAACAGTGATGGAACCTCAGAAAAGAACAAGTACCAAAGTTCTGTATCAGAAACCACCTGCAAGGAGAGCATCCCAAAGCATATATGAGGGCCTCATGGCGATCACTCTCTTTCAGACCCTGCTACGAGTCAGTATGCAGAATATCGGGGAAGGGGGCTAACAACAATAATTGATCAGAGATGAGACAATCAGTTGACTTGAGTGGCTTCATGATTAATTGTCCGGGTCCAAAAATGCCATTAAAAGCTGCAAATGATGTGAAAATTTGAAGTGAATTTTAAACAAGTATACATTTCCTGACTCAAAGGCACTTTAGCCCTATAGCCTGCAGCTTAGAGACATCTATCTGGCTTGCTTCCGTCAATCGATACCATTAAAGCCCTAAAAAAAAATCCTTTCTCCATATAGTTATAAAATATCAATTACATACATTTTCATTAGCTGAATGCAGTGATCAGGGCTGATACATTGGTTGTTTGTTTCTCAGTGAGACATTGTTGGCACTCTCCCAGTCACAGTCTTATCCAGTGGGAGCATCCTCTAATCACGCTGATGGGGACCTGTACTTGGCACCGCGCTTTCCCACCAGCCGTATGGCAAGCTGTCAGTCCCAGAGCACAAAATGGGGGTGCCAGGCTCTGGTTTCTCCTGCCTGACCCCCCTACAGCACATTATCCACTGCTGCCTGCAGAGGATGTTCTGCTGCTGGATTTAAAAGCTCCGAATGGGCATTAATGAGTTATGTTAAACTCACTGACACTCCTGTGGAAAGTACTTTCACCTCCGTTTCACTAGTGTAGACATTTAGATAGAGGAAAGATAAGTCACTTGCCTGAGGCCATGTACTGATTGAGTATCAGAGACCAAATTAAACTCTGACATTTCTTGGCCCTTAGCTCCATTGTTGTGGAAGTTCTGACTCCTGAAGAAACTGTTGAAAGAGAAGGCAGAACACATCGTCCCTACATTAAATATGCCACCTACTCTGTGCTCACCCATTCCTTTGCTTTAAAACGCCAGCCTGTCAGCACCAGCGTGCAGATATCTCTCTGTCCATGACAGCCTATCTTCCTCCTCCTTTTCAGCTGAGCTATTTCACATGTGCACTATTGTGCATTGCCGTCCAGCTCACCTTTACGTGGGCCAACACTCAACTGGAGATTTTTTCTCAAAAAGGCAGGAACTGAACGTGTCTAGGAGCACAGAGGTATTTTTAAACCAAGCAGAAACGTGCATGACCACACTGAATGTGGTTTTGGAAAACGCAGGTTTCTGTTTTCATTCAGCACTTCTTCTCAGAAGCAACACAAGAAAGGGAAGGCAGTGGAAGAAGGCTAGGTTTGCTCTTCGGAAGGAACATGTTAAAGGGCAGCATTAATTATTACTGGGTTTTATCCTCAGGGGAAAAAACACATAAACAAGTAAACAAACAAAAAAGATGACACACCTCTCCCAACTTGCTGGAATCTATGGCTCTGTATCTCAGATGTCCTCTGAAACAGAAACCATCAGCCACGTCCTGTTTTCTAACAAAAGAAAAGGAACATACATACCTTCCTGAAGAACTTGAATGAGGCTAGAAAACATAAGGGTCTATATCAATTCAATAGACTCTAAGTCATCTCATCTCGTTTTCTTGTCTCCTGTCACTTCAGATTTGCAGGCTTGTGGGGTCAGTCTGCCTTTTTGATAATTTTTGGCTTTGAAGGGCTACCAGGTTGTCTCAGGTTATCAGAGCAAGCAGACTGAGCGCTCCTTGCCCTGCATTTCTTGCCCTCAGCCACCACCTCTGCCCTGTGGCAGAGGCAGCAGATGCTGACACCACTGCTGCAAGGCTGGGTGTTACAAACCAGCCTCACCTGGCAAACCTCCTGCCAGGGAGCCGTGCCTTATCCTGCACGCAGAAGTGCCTTATGCAAACTTCTCATGCTTGCACAGGGCAGCACACACAAGAGCACAAGACGACCTCATTTCCAATGACAAGCCTCTCACTGGCAGGCTTGATGGCAACCTAGTTTGGAACAAGAAGGTCTCTCTAGTCCCCAGGTCCATCCTACGTGAGTTCAGATTTGGCAATTGCAGCTGACAGCCTAATGGGAAGGGAGAGGAGCATAAGCAAAAGAAACTAAAAGTACTGTTTATTGCAAGAAGGAAAATGCATTGATTTTTTCCCCCAGTTTTCAGCAACTGAAGAAGCTAGCTATCCAGTTGAACATTGCAGGAAATATCTGCATGACAGACTGCAGACTTCCACTTTTTGGTTGTTAGAGAAAAGTTTCCCTTGTTGGCTACTGAAAACGGAACCCTTTCAATTACCAGTTTTTTATTTCTTTGGAAGTAATTAAAAACCTGACACTTTTTCTTGAGGTTTTCTTCCATTTTAATGGAAAAATATATCTAATGGTAAATTTCAACCAGCTCTTCTTCAGAGCTCTCTGAAGCTCCCCATGATCACCAGACCTACAGGCAAAACACGTCTTAAATTGACCCAAGAATTGCTTCCCCCTTCAGTTATACATGAGGTTAGACAAGGTTCCACAGCCTGGGCCATCATGGGCACATGTGCTTGAGATATGGAGATTTGGCTTTGGGAGGACCAAAATAAAATGGACCATCTCATTGCAGCTTGGTGCTCAATCAGTGCACAGCCACCCAGCAGTGCTGGGAAACGCTGCACAGACAACGTTCCTGGCTCCTCCATACTGCCCACACGGTCAGTCGAGGTCTTTCCCCAGCAAATCCATCACTTCCAGTACTTAGGTCACAGGACAGCACGTGGCTCTGTGCCTGCCAAAGCCAGACCTGTCCTCACCACTGCTCAAGCACCATTGAAGTCTGCACGTCAGTCCCATTTCACTATTCCAGGAGAGAGTGCGGTTTAAATCTGCTCTGTCTCTTGGCTCCCGCTCTGCATATGCCAGGAACTGCACATGCCGGGGTTACATCCACACAGGGATATGGGTTTATAGGCAAGCCCACTGCCTAGAGCCATAAAGGAACTGACTCAGCCTGGTCCGCTGGATCTGGCCCTCCAAGGCTTGCAAGTTCTTCCAAGCCCATGTCTCACTGGAGTGTTTTTGGCCAGATGGGAAGAAGTGAGATGTTTAGTGGTAAAAATGACACCGCTTTTGATTAAGGGAAATGGTGAAGTTTCTCTCGAGGGCAAAAAATTGTAAATTCCCATGAAAATATATCTTCCCTGTGAGAAACTCCTAACTAGAAGAAAGCAGAGTTTTACAGGGCTTTTGTTCGCCAAAGAGTTGTGCAGATGTGACTCATTTTCTCTCCCCAGGCCAAATGTTGGTTGGTGCCTAGAAAGAGGCTTAAGCCTCCCTGCAGACTATCTGGGACTCTCCACTAGAAACAGCCCCACAGGCCAGGTTCCAGCCAAGAGAAACCCTCTTCACAGCTTCCTCAAGCTGTCTGGTTAACAGCAGGGACAACATGGACAGAGGACTATCTGCAAAGCTCATTGCACATCCAACAGAGGTGTGACCATTCCAAACACCTTCCTCCCTCCTGGTTTGTGTCTTCTGGAATTTCAGTTTATGTCTTTCTGTGAAGAAGTCTTCTGGGGGGGTTGCAAGAGACTAAGTTCTTATGGCCAACCATTATGCTTTATTCTCTTTGCTTCTGAAACAGTAGCTGCATTTGGTCAAATTTTATAGAGGGGAAGGCCTTGAAGACATCACATATCTCCACAGTTTGCAAAACACTCCACCACACTTTTGCCCCATTCTGCTTTTTCTCAGAGGAAAGAGGGAAAGTTTCCATTATGGGGGATTGCCTCCTTTCACTGTCACCCTGGGGTGGGATGTCTCGGAAACCTCAGGTTCCCTGCTCCCAGACTGCATCCAAGTGAGAGCTACAAGACACAGGAAGCAAAGGGCTCCCAAAAAACGCACAGGCACA
The DNA here is from genome assembly GCF_001431845.1 of Calidris pugnax. Classification (NCBI taxonomy): domain Eukaryota; kingdom Metazoa; phylum Chordata; class Aves; order Charadriiformes; family Scolopacidae; genus Calidris; species Calidris pugnax. The sequence continues at coordinate 1,047,253 of NW_015090832.1, read as the reverse complement.
CACATTGAAATCAGATCATTGTGTTCTTTTTTTACAAGCAAACCAATTCGATCAGACCTAATTTTTTTTTTTAAACACTATCTTTCTAATGATACATATTGTTCTATGATCAGGAACAAAAGCTTCATCAACATACAGTCTTTTGTAGAAAAAATAAAGCAGGTCTTTCACCACATGTATTTTAGAACAGATTCGTTGTCTGTATAGTCCCCTTACACTGTATTTTTATTACTAAGATTATTACTATTATTAATATCAAACCCTGATACTTTTATCATGTGTTTTTTGTTTGTTTCCTTAGATATTTTCTGTGCTTTGCCATGTGCTTTCTTTAAAACACTTCCAGGCAGCTTTAGACAGCCGAATCCACCTTCTTCTTTGGCATGACTGTAGGAAAATAACACTTTTTACCATATGAAGAAATCTGCATTCCTGTTACCTAGGCCGTTGGCACATATATTTAATTTCTATTAGAGGTGACAGCAACAAAACTCCTGCTGAAAATGTATTATGCAATCCAATATATCTGAGCTTTGCTTGTTCCTTGTATAAGAAATGGGATTATTTACTTACTGTCCCAAAACAGTGATGAGGACCATAGTACAAAAGGATTTTAGTCTTGTGCGACAAGAAGCCTGACATCCTTCTTGTTGCCGCTGCTGATGATTTCTTTTCTCTAGAGCCTTATTACTGTTGGAAGCATTTAATGTTTTGGTTCTGAAAGCAGATGTGATCAGACATGTGATTCTGAGGGTTTCAGCTAATTACCAGCCTTCCAGGTAGTTTAGATGTCTGTTAGTGTTGCTCTTCCAGCGTGAAGAGGGTAGGGCGTCTGTCTTGGTGCTCACGCTCCCACTCTGGCTTGCTGCTATGAATCAGAGGATCTCAAATCTGTAGGTCACTGTTGTCTTTCTAGTCAAGACGAAGGGAGAGAATGGCAATGCAGTTTGTCTTTGACTCAAGTGCTTCGGTGGGTTCAGCAAACTCTGGAACAGAAAGCACCATTGGAGCAATCCTCTGAATAGCATAAAATTGTGTTTGGTCTCCCCTTTGCTTCCAAGGAGGGTTTTGCAGCCTGGATGTCTTCAGATGAGGATTTCTGCCAACTGTGACTCAGGAAAATAATTTAAATGTGATGGCCGTAGCTTAGTCCTTGGTGGAATATTTGTCCACATCATAAAACCACTGGACACAATATGGAAATGCAATTGACATTAAACCAAATGATATAATCCCATCTAATGGCATTATAATGAATCCCAAGTGAACTAAACATGATTGGGCAAATGTTTCAAAGTGTTACTGAAACAGTTTTTATAGTGTAAAGGTCTGTGTTTGCCAACCAGTGGCCAGACACACAGAACAGACTCTAAGAAGTTAGCCAATTCCCACCCTGTAAACCTGTGGCTGTTTCTTAGAGAAACATCTTTTTTTAATTAGTGCTTTTACTTTTTGAAGGATTCAAAGGAGTTTTCTGAAGTGTGTTTCATTTTTTAAAATACTTTGCTCCTATTCCCAATTAGCTATTTCTGGTCTGTAGTGAAATCCCCTGATGAGTAGAAGGGGATTATATTTCTGTAAATCTACCATTTATGAACTTGTGAGTTGCTAAATGATGTTGGCCTTTCACCTAATGGCTGGTGGTGCCTTACATGTCTGTATGGTTTGCTGTGTTATTCCTCTGCTCTGCTGTTATTGTTTTTACTAATTTTGCATAAGGTACATTCTGGCGTGGTTCTAAAAACCTGATCCAAATGGTATGTGAGCACAGCTGACCGTCTGCTTCATTGAATGTCTTCCAAGTGCAATTTTCAAATCTTCTTTCCTCTGGAGAAATAGAGAGGGAAGAGAGAGTGCTTTCCCTCCAATCGGAGATAGCATCTATATTTTTGACCAGCTTGAGAAATTCATCCCTACAAAAGAGAAAGGTCATTTCCTAGCTCAATACTACTCAAGAGTCTCGATGTTCTTGAAGGGTGAGCTGCCCCTGAAGTCCCTCTAGATCACATGAAATACTGAACAGCATTCACAAAATTTTGGGATTGAGTCAGATGTCTTGTAATGTGTTTCACACACAAACCTGAAATAGATGTAGGTTTCCTTTGGATTCAGCCACATTTGCAAAAAGCATGTGTTTTGCATTTTCTCTTTATTGATCTAAATAGCTGCACAACATTCAAGTTGATAGAAAATGGAGCTCTCTATAGCTACCTTTAGCACAGTGTCCACTTTACTTTCTGATAATTATTAAATATCTTTCATAAAATTTTGTCTAGAGACACTGATTGTCCAGAATAACAAGCTTACTGACACCATAGGATTTTCTCCAGTTACATGATACTCATGTACAAACTTCCACTGGTGACCATCTCAACTCTACCTGAGCTGAGAGCTGAGGTCCTGTTGACTTTCTAATGAAGTCAGGGGTGTTTCCTCCCTTCAGGCTCTAGGCAGGCAATTGTTCATCAGAGTACTGCAAATGTACTTGATTCCCATTCAAAGTTTTCCTCTGCTCGTGTTGATGTTATGTAAAAGCCATATAGACAACACTATTGTAGTGAGAGGTATGCATGACCTGACCTGATCTGGGTAGGGCTATGCAATGGTCAACCTGTCCTTGAAAGTTTCTTTTATGAGCTGTGAGCAACAGCCGGGGATCGTGCTCATTTCAAACAGCCCATCGCTGGTGATATTTGATCATGGTCTACTCTGAGGACTTGTACCCTTCAAACAGAAACATCACACAGGCTTTACTCTACAACTGTTAACCGAGGTACAACCTCAGAACAGAGCCTCTGTCTAACCTGGACTGCAGCTCCCAGGGGCTTTCTCTTTATGTTTGCCTGGTTGAAGGGCAGGCATCCCTCCTCTTCAGGCTTTCTCCAGGGATCTTACCCTGTTAGACCTCTACAGGGCTCACCCCATGCTCATCTAACATCCAGCCACCCATCTATAATCCTGCTTGAGTTCCTGTGAGTTGCTTCAGGAGAGGGTTATAGTTCTTGCACCTTCATTGCACAATGCTGCCTCCATACTTTGTTATGGCACAAAGCAGAATAAATTCACACAGAAAATAAGAGGCTTTCCTCTGTAAACTGTACAGAGCTGTGTTACACACTGGAACAAACACGGTGGCAGAGCACTTTTAAAGCACCTTCCTACTTAATTAAGAAAGTCAACTTCAAGGCTTGCTCTGCAAATATACCGGAGACTGTGAGCTGATCTAGCTGAGGTTAGTTGATGCTAGGCAATCACATCTCCACCCTCTCAACCACAGTGTTCTGCTTTCAACAGGCTAGCCTACCCAGACCCTGGGCTTAAGAAGATTGAAATGTAAGAATCCAGAGTCAGTGATCAAAATTACACCTGTTGGTCTTGAAATACTATCATTCTTCCACAATCTCAAACGTCCTTGTAGCTAGCAATGGATGAGAAGTGTCTCTAGCAGGCACAGCAGCAGGCAGCTTGAAACCATCTCAACAAAACTTGCGTAACCAGTTAAGTTTCTATACTGGAGTAATACCTTCACTAAGAGTACTGGAAGTCATTTGAGTGCTGTAGCTATTTATATCCAGTGAGGATTTCCCCAGAAAAGAGAACATGAAAGATGATCTTGTCCCAAAATGCATGAGTTCAATGGAAAATGAGCAGTGAGTATTTTCACTGGAAAACAAAGGATTTGCAATCTTTGCAAGTAATCAAGGTCCCGTCATGATGTGTTCAACAGAACATTTCTGGTCAGGCATTTTAGAACACTTTTGACTACTATGGTGACTTAATTGGTAGAAGACAGAACCAGATTGGTAAAAGTATTAGCCTTGAAAGTAAAATTAATCCCTGGACACTCTTCTTGAAAATGTCAAGAACAAATTCAGCTACACCTGTTGATATCTAAACTACTGTAACCAAGAACACAGCTCTTTGCCATACCAAGCAAAAATTTTAAAAATTGAGTCCTGAATCTCTGTTTGTGAAAGGACAAATTCAAAGAACTTTACTTGTTGTTTTTTTTCCTGATTTCAGTGATTCATTGGACTTCTGCTTTGTCCCTAGGAGTACAAATCCTGTATATTTTAGTAGGAGAGTAAGCAATTTTCAAGGGCACTTTTCCACCCTGACTGAGGAGGAGAGTGTGCGATTACTCACAGATATATATCATGTTACCAAAATGTCTGCCATTGCCATAGGGTATTGACTACCCCATGATTTTCACCTGCGCCTTATGGGTTAGTGAGTCTGTACACGGAGGGGAATGAGAGCAGTTAACCATTGCATAGCAGCAGTCTTTTAAACAAGGTGTGGGGGGAAAGGCATTCTGCCTGAGAGGAAAATAATAAACCAAGAGTGGGCAGCAGTCAGACGGTTTTAGCTTTTTCTTGGGTAAAGTGCTGTGGATACAGATTAACTTTGTTTGTTCAATATTTACTGTATTTTCCTTTTACCTGCTCTGAAACGAGGACTGGAAGCACTTTGCTAAATGGATTGAAATTATCCGAGCTTCACAGCGTGCCTTGTAAGTGCCCTGGTATCGGCTTGGGCTGTGCTGTTTTGCAGCTACATAGAGCAATACCCTTTCAGGGGTTTCCATAGATTCCCCTGCCCCTGCTATGGCAACAGCACACTCTCAGCTCTGTTCCTCCTCAGCCCTGGAGCACTGTTTGCATCAGAAAGATCCTGCTCCTTGGGGAACCGGGCCATCCTGATAGATCCAAAAGCTCAGACCTGGCCAGGGGCAGAGGTCCCTCAGAATTCATGTGACCCCAAAACAACCACTGCCATCTGAGGGGTATGAGGCACCTGGGCTTCAGCATCTCATCCACAAAGTCAAGTTTGCCCTGGGAGTAGGGAACAGGCCACTGTGAGTCTCTTTGTGGGACTTCGACCATCTGTGCCACTTTCCTCCATGCAGCGTGGTGTTCAGCTAGGGGTTTCCTTGTCCTAAAAAGGGACATGGAAGCTGGAACAGATGTTGCAGCCTCTCCATGGCACAAACTCTAGTGTTTTCAATAGCAGAGGCAGAAGGATGCAATGACTTCATTCAAATCAGATGCACCTTTGTCCATTTATTGTCTCAGCTCATTGCTTTTTAGGATCTGGTAAAAAAAGTCTAAACTCCAGTCATAGATGTTTTGTCCACAGTCCCATATTTCCAAATATTTTTCAGGGTTTCTGGTGGTTTTAAACTTTTAATTATGGGTTAATTGCACAGCACCTGTAGGCTATTACCTCCTCCATCCCCCTATGCTGGCAAATAATCCCTGTGACAGCCTCTGTATGGGAATTATTGGGAAAGCTTTGCTGATATTTTCTTAAACTTTGGGATCTGGTAGATATCTAAGGGAACAAACCAACATGCACATATGTACATTACTTCTCCACATAAATGGTGGAAGTTCCCACATAATCCAGGGGGGCAAGAGCAGGTGGTGGGAGACCTCGTTGTTACACATATGCCTTGTCCTCCTAGTAACTTCTGTGCTGTTTAGGGCCCAGAGATGAAACGACATTTGCATTCACTGAATTCTAAGTCAATGTGTATAAATGTCTGTTGATTTAATGTTTCTCTTTAACATTATGTGGAAGGAAGCTGCCTGAGGCAAATACAGTACTTAGAGGTGCAGTCTTACAGAAAACCTGTGGCCAGGCAGCGGGCATGGACCCGAGACAGCATCCTCCCCAGAAAACATCTCTTACTTCTTTCTCCCCTCACTGCCTCAAGTTTGATGCGAGCTGTCCTTGTTTGTGGTATCAGAATCACTGATGAAGCTAAATATTGGAAAGGAGAGCTGAGAGAGATGCAAAGGTAGCATTTGGCTGTCCCTCAGAGAGCCTACACCTTCCCTCCAACCTTCACGCGATATCGATGGTTTCGTAATGGACATGCAGGAATATGGGATCAAAGGGAATATCTGAGTGTTATTGGTTCTAACTACCCAAGCTTAGCCACGCTTTTAACTTTAAAAGCCTTGGAGAAACAGCTTCTGTTTTGTTTTACATTTCATCTGATTCAGCTCGCCTTAGTAACCAATTAGCATCTCGTGATTGCATGTAATAATCCTGTGTGCTCAGGCTGTGCACTCTCTGTGTCTCTGAATGCCGATGTCAGGCTCAGTCCTGGGGGTGCCACACTGGTGGCTGTGTTCCTGGCCCTGTCATCTTCAAACTCATCATCATTAAGGAGATCTTCTGGTGTTCAGTCCAGTACAAGTTGCTTTTTCTAAGTATTTTTTTTTAATTCCTGTATTGAAAAAAATAGGATCTTTACTCTGTAGAGGTGATCTTCTAGTAGAGGAGATGCTGTGTGATGCAGTTCTTTTCAGACAAGAAGCTAAGATGCTTTTGTAGTCGTGGATGGAAAAGAAAAGGAAAGAGGAAAAAGGTTACAGCTTGGATTTTTTTTATTAATCTATAGTTTATAAGACTCCATTTCGTATGTCTATAGCAATAACATTTGAAGACATGCTTTATTTTACTGTCTTTTTTCACTATTATAGATACTGATCACTAAATTCTCCAGAAATGCGTATAGTTTGCCAGTCACTTACACAGTAGTTGCTGAAATGAGCAAGTGATAAGTCAGCAAAAATGTGCACCAAAGAGAAAAATAGTGTTTATTTCTGCTCCTTTAGTTAATTCTTTTTCCCTCTTGCTACAGAAAATGGTGGGTGTGATGGGTGCCATCTGCATGCCAGGAGAAAGGAGCAAGTCCCCAAACCCCTGGCTGCAAAGTTTACGTGCAAAAAAGTGTCTCCTGTGACTCCTGTGCAGCGGAGCTGATTTGTAGCTGTCAGCCAGCCCCCAGGATGGCTTGTACCCCCCAAAGCTGGGAGCCTGTTTGCTTTCCAGCCGCTGCCTGCCCTCCAGCACCCTGGCTGATGTGCCCCAGCAGGCTCCGTCCCTGCCAGTCCCAACAGGAGCAGGGCTTGGAGCTGCCAGGTCACATCCCCATGGCTGCAGGTGGGTGAGCACTGCCAGAGAGGGGGCATCCCAGCCTTTCCAGATAGAGGCAGGGAATCCAGACAAGGAGGGGATCATAAATGCAGGCTGGAGTATAAATGCTGGCCCCGACTGGGAGGAATCAAAGGGAAGCAGCTGTTTAGAATGGGGAATAAAAGAGCAAAGCTGAAGTGGTTGTGAAGTGGCTCGTGTTAACTGGTGGCAGGCAGTGGCAACTTTGCAGGCTCCACAAAGCAACTATTTCTATGTTAAGCTCCCTGTCTTTTGGGATGCAGAATAGCTCTGTGTGTGCTGTCTTTTTTCTTTTCTTTCTCTCTCTCCTTTTTTTTCTTTTTATTTTTTTAAATCTCCAGGTTTGAACCCATTTCAGTTCAGCCTGTGCCACTCTCCCCACCTGGAGGGCTGGCTATGAAGGAGGACTGAAAACCTGGCACTTGAGTTTCCAAGTGAGCGAGACAGTTGGCTCCCTCCAGCCGTGAGCAGAGGTGTAAACTTTCACAGCAGCAAGGTAAACAGCTGAAGGGTTTGGGGAGCTGTCTGGGAGCATGAACCTGACCCCTGAGCTAACACAGCAGCAGAGAAGTCCCCAGGGACCCTTGTAGGACCAGATGTCAGTCCGTGGTAATCAGTTTTATACTGATTTTCAAACATCTGCATTGTGTCTGGTTAATTGCAAGCGGATATATTTTATGCTTTGCAGGCTACCTGTTGTTAGGGTCTCTTTATTTGGTGGTATCAATATGGAGATGGGTATGAAACAAACACAGATCTCTTTGCAGACGGCCTGCCTACAGGTAGAAAGGTTACTTCAGTTGAACCCCTGGCTTGCAATGAATAATTCAACCATCCATAACTATATCCGTGTTTAAATATGGTTACCACTCTTACCACTGTCTTCTGTCAGTGTTCAGCTATTAAAAATAGCAACAACATATAGTAGTGTGAGCCAGCTTTATATTTACCTGTGTGTGGTTTATAAGAGGTATTTATTGAACGGCTTCTGATGGTCGACAATGACTGTAAATAAATATCAAGGTCTATCTCATTCATGAACAATCATTAAAAATCATTGGTTGACTTAGGCTGAATCATGAATGAGAGTTATTTGCTTTTTGATCTCCTGGATGCTGCTGTGTGGCACAGTGCACTGGCTCTTTCAGGTGTCAGGCATCGCTCCAGGCTCTGCCATCTCTGGGCAGAGAAGGTGTTACCCACACATGAATGAGAGTTATTTGCTTTTTGATCTCCTGGATGCTGCTGTGTGGCACAGTGCACTGGCTCTTTCAGGTGTCAGACATGGCTCCAGGCTCTGCCATCTCCGGGCAGAGAAGGTGTTACCCATGTTATGTGTGTGACGATGCCCCGAGATGTCTCCTCATTAACATGCCACGTACACCAGTGCCACTGCCCGCCGAGCCAAAGCCTGCTGCTGTGCACCACAGGGACGGTTCACTAACCACGCTGTGCTTCTATAGAAAGGGCAGTCAGGAAAAGTACTTTTAACCAGTATTTACAGAAAACCTGGGAAACAACAGGACATCATGCGTGGATCTAACAGTTCCTTTACCTGGGCTGTCTGAGTGCTGGAGACTCTTATCTGGCACCGCGTAGGAGGAAAAAATAATTGGTGTTCCCAGTATAATTGGTATTCCCAGTGACTGGAAAGTCACTGGACAGATAGGATAAGAGGATCTCTCAGGTTCCTCTCTAGGCTTCTCCTAGGATAAGAGGAATTGTAGAGATAGAGCAGTGTGTCCTTCCTCTTAAGCACATCCCATAGAGTTCCCTAAGAGCAAGGGGCTGAGGTGAGGTCTGTATTTCACTTTGCTTCCAGCTTACTGTGCTCCTTGACCAAATAATATAACTTCCTCGTATTTCAGCTCAGCTATCTAAAGAAATGCGTACTTACCAGAAATGTGCAAGAGCTTTGCTACTACACACCTTTAATTGGAGTGCTGGTGATGAATATGATACTTAATTTTACACCTTATACAGATTTAAACTAACTGCAAACCAATTTTTGGAATAGTACATGGGCAACCTCGTTCCAGAAAACACTTTAGGTCGCTGCCGGGTAACTTATTTCCTCATATTTTTTCTAGAAAACAGCGTCATGGAAGTGGCTAGTTGCTGTAGTAAAGGTTGACAGAAATGAGTCTCAAATGCCTACTGCTTGTAGAAATAGTAGTAGTAGAAACATTAGCAGTATTTCTATATTTAGTACAAATAAAACTAAACAAATTGACAGAAGAGTTTCAAAATCTTTACAGAAACAGAGCATTCCCCCTCTAAAAAAATGTTCCACTTCCTATAAGAGTGTTTAAAGTCATTTCTGCATCTGTAGTTCATTCTGCATTTCTGCTCTGCTCTTAAATACACACCTCTTTCACCTCTTTCCCTGTGCCTCCTACAAAAGGAAGGGGAGAGCATCCTTTGCCATCCTCTTAGTGTATTTTATAACAGCTAAAACATGCAGGAAGCAATTTCTTCAGATTAATCAAAGGCCAGTTTCTCCACTAATACTTTCCCATGACACTGAATGAAGTGGAAGAGTTTTGAAGGCTTCTGAGGTGTACACCAGGAACAAACGCAAAACTGCAGAAGGTGCCTTGCTCCTCGCAATATCGATCGTGTAGTCTTCCAGAGGGAACATTTCCAATTTTTTTTTTTCAAATAATTAAAGTATAATATTTTACAGCCTGATAAAATTTACAGGGACCCTTGGCAAGTAATTATAGTGCTTCCTTAAAAGAGAACCCATAAAAGATGCATGATTAGAAAGTTAAGGATCTGGATAGAATTACAACGATGTGACAAATAATTTACAAGCGATAAACCATCCCGAGGAGAGGGGGAGGGTGATTAAAAGAAAAAGGGGGAAAGACACATTAAACTAACCAGTGATGAAGTCTCACAATTAAAATAATAAATTTCCCCCCTGTGTTTAGTGTTAAGTTTTTGTAACTACAAGTTGCTGTGCATTGGCTGGAGAAAAGATTCTCTCTGGCTAGAAAAGCTCTAGCTTAATGTTGATGTGAGGCATTTCTTTTCATCAAAGGTTGTTCTGAATTTGGCACAGTAGCTTTCATTTTATTACATGCTTAAGATAAATATTCTGTATAGACGTTCTGCAGTACTAATGATCCCTAAGATTGTGGAACAGTAGCTTGGAGGATTTTTATCTGCCTCCAGATGTTGGCTGAACTCATTTTTTATGGAGCACATTTATTAGGTTTCAGCTGAAAAAAAAGAAAAAAAAAGAAAAAAAAAAAAAAAAAAAAAAAAAAAAAACAATGGTAAACTACTTTATCAAGTAAGAGTTAATACTATTCAGTTGACGTTTACTGATTTGTTAAGGAGACTTATAAATTGAAGACAATAAAATCAAAGGGTTTAATATTTTTCCTAGAACTTTTTTTTTTTTTTTTTTTTTTTTTTTTTTTTTTTTTTTTTTTTTAAAAAAAAAAAAAAAAAAAAAAAAAAAAAAAAAAAAAGAAAAAAAAAATGATGGATTCCAGCTCAAAACACCCCCAGATTTGGGAAAATGCAGGTTTGGATGTGGGTTTGAATTTTGATGGTAGGGCCCATTTGCAGGAGATGAAGGGCAGCTGTGACAGAATGCATAAAGGGAAAAACAATTTTCCTCAGTTTTTTCTTACCTTAATCACTCCCCCTTGTAAAAATATCAAGGTCAGGGAGTATATTTGTCCCAGTGCTAACAATCATCACAGCACTGGTCCTAGAATGACCGCCTGCTGTGAACATCAGCTGTGCTGATCTGGGCAGGCGGGGGGGTCCCAGCTCCCAGGAGAGGATGGGGAGCACACCTACAGAATGGGCTTCTCTCAGAGGGGAAACGCAGTGACATTCACTTGCATTAAAGTCTCTTCACAACACAAGACAAGGCAACCAGCACCTTACACCGGGCTTAAGTGAGCAGCAGAGGATCCGTGTGGATTTTTGCACTCACCTTTCCCCTCACGTGGACAGCAAAATAAGTCATAACCCAATCTGCAAAGAAAACTTCATTAATTTTAATTCCTTTGTTGCCTGTGTCTCCTGGAGCAGTAAGACCTTCAAAGAAAATAGGAACGTGTTGTTCTGGGATTTCAAGCTGACTTGCAGAGCATGTGGACTGATTCTCCACCAGATAATGTTACATCTCTCTGTGCCATGACAAAGGTGTATCTCCTTTGAGTCAGTCTATATTTTTATATTTTATATACATAGAATTTTTATCATTTTTATGTTTTATATATGTATTTATATTTTGCTTTGACAACTGCAATTAATGTCTAAGAAGCTTGAGTAACTGTGAGAAAGGGATTTTTCTGCCCTACTAACACATGAGAAAGCCCGCAGCCTTTTTAAAGGTATTGAATTTTTTCTTCTTTCGTAGTTGTCTGAAGTTGCAACCCCAAATGGACACATTTAGTTAGTGGTAACTCTAAGGTGGATCATCTGAAATGATCCACATCCTGGCATGGGGGATTTTACTCTGGTCCTTTTGTATCTAAAGAAGTTTTGCAAAGCAAAAATCTAATTCAAGTCAGGTTGAGCACTGAAGGTGTAGGAGCATAAATTTGACACCAGGTTGATTTTAGTGCGCTGCTGATTTATCCTGCAGTAATTGCAGAATCAAGCACATTAATCAGATTGATTTGAGCACATCTGTTTTTCAAAAAAACAGATGTTGATCAGATGAAAAAGAAATGCAATTCTCCTTATATCAACTGACGTAAATCAGGAGTCAAATAATTGAAGGTACCTGCAATAGATGCCCATGACAATGACAGAAGAATGATGCCTGAGGTGTCGTGTTCTTCAGCAAGTCAATTTTGGGGCTCACTTGATTTCATTAAATCGCTCATGTGAGTCTCCCCAATTTCTGTACTTTATTGGTAACAGAAAGGGCATTCAATGGTTTTGTGAGACTCCTGGTGAGACCTAACCATCTCTTCTCATATCCTATAACGGCAAAAGTGGAAAGAATGTTATAAAATCTTTCCCTTCTGAGCATATCTGATAACACCTCTGAGCCTCTGATAATGCTCCTTTATTGGGGCAGACTCTAATTTATTCACAAGTAACAATGGATTAGCAGGAATTAGAATAAAGTGGATTTTTGCAAATAGAAGTCAAAATGGCTCTACTTCTTGTAGAACTAGCAAAACGCTGTGGGCTTAACACCTCCCAAAGATGAACTGAGGAAATGATTTCAAGGCCTCAGTTGTCACTTGCAATATCAATCAGACCTTACCTTCCCCATGGCCCGGGTGTAGTACAGTCAGCGAATAAAATCAGAAAGAGAGAAACTACAGGAGAAACTACGGAGATTTCCCAAAGAAACACCTTTTCTGCTTCTCTCATTCTAGCCCTAGGATCCAAACGTTGTAACCCCGCTGCCATATTCTTGCGGTTTGTTGAGTGGAAAATGCACATGTGTTCAAACAGCTGTATTGTTAGAGGCTCAATCCTAAATGTAGCGCAACATCTGTAGGACAAGGCAGAGGCGTCAACTGAAGTGTGTAAACCTGGAGCTAACGACACGGCGCTGTGTTGACAAAGCCTTCTGTTGGAGCTGAGATTTTCCTCAGCACAGAGTGGCAGGCAGTTCGACGTTTTCCAGACGTTCCAAGGGACACCTTCTGTGGGATTTCTCCTGCTTCACACGCCGAGATCCCCAGGACTCAAGAACCGGCTTCGCAGCCTCTCAGCAGCAGCAGATTGCAAGAACTCGCCTTTTGGGGGCTGTTTGTTAGCATCCTGTCTTCTGAGCAGCTTGAAAGGGGAATTTTGTTACTCTTCAGTCCTTTCCTTTTCTTTGAAGGATTCACACAAGGGTGAGCTCAGGGGCAGCACATGCCCGAGCTGCTTTCACTGCAGTCACGGTGCCACGTTCATAATTCTGGTGCTGAAAGGTACTGCTGGCCAGGGCAAGGACATTGTGTCCAGAATTTTTTGAAAGAGACACACTCTCATGGTCTGAGGCGAAAAAACCTCATGTGTATCCACCAAGCAAATTCAGAAGAAATTCAGAACTATTTTCCAGTTGAAATATATATACACATACACATCTCTTTTTTTTTTTTTTTCCTTGTTTATTCTCATTTGCAAGAACTGGAAAGGTACAGTTGCAGTGCTAAAAATGCACTTGTTAAACACCAGCTATAGAAGAAAACAAAGAGTAAGCTAACATAAGGACAGAATTTCGTCCTTGGAAACCTGTGCTTGAGATGATCCCAGCATCAAAGATGAGCTCTGAGCTTCCCCATATTCTGGGAATGTCCTGATCCAGGGTTTGGCTCCAACCTTTGTGTAAGTGAGAACCATGTGCTAAGCTCAGATCCAGACTGGAGTCTTCCCAAAATCCGAGGAAGTTTAGATCCAGGGTTTTGGCTTTAGCCCACGTCTAATTCAAACCAAATTGTCATCCAGATTCCAAGTGGAAATGAGTCAGAAGGCCTCATCTTAGCAGCTGATGAGATGTCCACACTGCATAATCACCACGTACAGTTTGGCAGCCAGCAAGCGCCCTGACTCAGGAGAGGAGATCACGGCTGCACCTGTGGCTTGCAAAGCTTCTGTGGCCCTCAGGACCCCTCCGTGTGCTCAGCACCTGCACCACGAGGAGTGCACCTCAGAGGAGGCGATGGTTTGGCCCTCTGCAACATCTGGACTTCATCCAGTTTATGAACAGCAAGCCTTAACGTGTTTAAAGGAGGTCTCTTCGTGAAAGATGACAACCTCCATTACATGGCAGGGACACTTTCCTCCTGGAGTCATAAACAGTGATCAGTTACTGTCTGTTCCTGTCTTTTCACTGGCTCTACCTTCTTGTTGCTGGGAGCCTCCTGTCTGAAGCTGTTGTCCCTTGGGAAACACCCATATTCCAGTGCACTGGGAGGACTGGATTAAACGAACAAGATTCCCCTCACAGCATCAGGGAGTTCATCATGCTTTTTCATTGCTGGATTTGAGAGGAGTGTCTGCCCTGTCCTGTGGCATTTACAGGCTGTGTCCTGCCCAGCTGGGGACTCCTGTAGACTTGCAGTGGGACTGTGTCTCTTAATATGGAGGAGGTTCTATACCAAATCTGGAAGGAATGCATTGAGGATTGCTTCTGTACATCCTCGTTTAGATTTCAGAAGCAATCTTTTCTGAGTGCCACACCGTGCACGCAAAGAATTTCTCATCCCAGTCTCCATATACTTGGAAAGAGCAATAGCTGATTTTGCGACATATACAGCACCCAGTAACAATTTCTTCCTGCTTTCATTATTAGCAATATTTATTATCAGCACTGTAGTAGCACAATCAGATCCTTGCTGTGCTAAGTGCTTCGCAAACACGCAGAAAGACAGTTTTACAAGTTTTCACCCCAGTGTGCAGAGCCTGTGGTGGTGACAAACTTCAGTTGGGCTGCTCTGTCCCAGGAGCAGAGAGGGCTCAGGGAGGGAGAGGACAACTTCTCCTCTAACTGCCCGTGCTGCCAGTGTCTCTATTCAAAGAAAAAAGGAAGGGAAAAGCAGTGTTGTGAGAAGAAAACTTACACTTGGTAGAGAAGTTTAAAGAGGACAGGTCCTCTCTGTTTTATGCCCTCCAGTATTGCAGCTTTTTTAGAGAGAGAAAAATCTGTTCCAACCAAAACTCTGTTGCTCCCCTCGTGCTCTCCTAGCACATATAGGACTAAGAAGATATCCACCATGTAGTTTTAGGGGAGCCAGGGTCTTCTGGGCTGGCAAGCAGGCACCATGAGGTCACTGCTGGGCTCTGCTTGTGCACAGCACTGTGTCCTGGAGGGCAGGGGGAGATTTCTTTAGTTCATCTGATAAAAAGCAGCACAGCTCCCTCGCACAGCCCTGACCTGTGGCACAGCCCTGAGCTGCTCTCCAAGACCAGAGAGAAACTCCATCCCAGAGGGCACACGATGTGGGCAGATGCCTGGAATTGCCCAGCGTGGATCCCATCGATAGAGGGTCACATATCTGGTTTTTTTCAGTGTTTTGCCTCCCAGGAAAGAGTTAATGAAAAGTAGCCAGGCATAGAGTGGTGTTTCTTATGGAATCACGTGTTGTGAGAATAATGCAAGCAAACTACTTTCGCAACGATGCTGAGGTCACTCGACCACAAGCCTCCAGCTCTGTTATATGCGCGAGAGAGATACTGGGACAGAATTGTGGGCAAAAGTTCTCATTCGTGGGAATCCTGTCAAACCTCTAAAGGCCTTGGAGACACCTGGAAGAAGATAAGCATTATAATTATTTTCTAAAATAAGGGGCATTTTTGTTCTTTCCCTCCACCCACCCCCACCCCCCTATAGCAAGTCAGCAGCCTGTTGTGGTTTTGTTCCACGTGATTCCTTGAAGAGAGACAAAGAAATGCAACATCCTATCGGCGTGAATCACATAACTTGGAAATGACCTGATTCACACGTTTTTTCCATTCTCTGTCGCTGATGTGAGTCTTAAAACAGAAGAAGAAATAATAGGTTCTGATGTTTAGTCTGTGAGCTCTTGGAGTCTGTGCTCCATTTTCCAGCTTAAGTTAAGACACAGGAAAACAGTTTGTTTTTCTGTAGAGTCTTCTTTTCAAACAAGGCTGAATGCCTGCACAGGACAGATGCTCAAAGACATTTCAGGGGTCAGAAAAGCAAAAAGTGACACTTATATTGGTGTGACTGCAAGATGTCCTCAAGCAGATCTGGGCCCTGGTTTCCCTTGAAACAAATGGAGGAACTGTGATCACAGGGAGCAACTGGAGAGTTTAACACAGGTTATGCTCCGGTCTGGGTGATGCTAGCGATCTGCCTTGCTGCCTCAGCCTCCAGCACTTATGACCCAGATGAACACTTTATTCCCTGAAGGGACTCCTATCACTATGCATCTGCTTCAAACAGTCCCCCTTCTTCGCAGATCTTACTGCTCCTTTGAAAAGTTCTCAACCAGCATCACACTGGACACTTCTCTGGGGCAGGGACTGTCTTTTTTTCCCTTCTCAGGAAGCATCAGGTGTGGCCTCAGCAAAGAGACACTCTGCAGAATAAATAATAGATAGTAATAAGAAAATGGCATGTTTCTGTATCTAATTGCATAGAGAAATCTAATTGATTTCTTATTGCACAGAGAAATCTTCCTGACTGTGACACCGAAAGCCAAGTGTAGCTTCTTGTGCCTTACAAATTTCTGACAAAACACTGGTCTTCACAACCAGCTGAAAACTTCCTACTGACTAAAAGAAGGACTTAGCTTCCCTGTAACTAAAATAAAGTAAGTTGCATAAGAACCTCATTAGAGGAGTTGGCCTGACATAGAAACTGGATACAGGATCTGGAGAACATGCAGCGTGCGTGCCAATTGCTGCCTTTGCTTATCTTGGTTTCAGTGGCTCACTTAGCCATCCAGACTGTCACATATATATTTGATATATATAAAAAATACAACTTTCCAAACCAGTGGGAGCCCCGTGGCTGGCATCTGCCCAGGTCCAGCGTGCCAGCTGACGCCAAGTTGCTCTTTTCATGGTTTATTGGAGTCAGATACACAGGGGTGGGCCAGGAAAAGAGGAGGAGGGAGAGAGGCGGGAAGAGGGAGAGTGGCATTTCCCCCCAGCCCCGTTTTCTTCATTTTGTTTTATATTTGTCATTATTATATAACTTTGTTTTGGGCTTCCAAAGTTGTTGGCACTGGGTTTGGTAGCAGTCCTGCCTTCCTTCCATGGAAAAGCCAGAGTTGGCTCTGTTTTGGGGTTTTTTTTATTATTATTTTGTTTTAAAAGACTTTCTTCTAGGACATGTACCACATGTTTGGAGCAGTAATTGTTCCAGATGTGCTTGAGCTAAAAACCTGGGCCTAAATTAGTCAGAAACTTGGAGAATTTGAGATGTGGTTTGCAACCCATCTCAGAAGAGTTTTTTCTCCCCAAATGGAGATGCCATCTTCCAGATTGACTTCTGTATCTGACCAACCTTTTCAGTTTAGAGATCACCCAGGTCAATATGGATAATAAAATCAGCAGGTACTGGCTACAGCCAAGCTGTACCCAGACTAGCTGGAGTTGGATGAAGAGACAAGGAGGTGAAAGGGCTTGACATATGTTAAAGGGAAATGGGCAAAATCAAAAAGACAGTAATATTTTGGGTATTATGACCTACAGCCTAGTGGTCCAGGCGTACTCTTTTCTACCCAAACAGTCATTTTACATCACTGGCAGCCAGAAAGTCCCAGCAGATCCCATCCCAGGGCAGCACTGTAAATAACTCTCAGTTTGTACTGAGACATTGACATTGCATGGGTAAAACTGAGGTCAGACTTTTCAGTATTATCCTAAATTGGACACTCACTGGCTGAAATCTGCTATGCCACAGAGTACAAGGTGTCTATTCTGTAACATTTGGATAGTCCTTGCTTTAAAAGTAGGAGTTCATGTGTTGATGGATTCTTGGATCTTTGCTGTATGTGTGATTCATGTTCACGTCTAAAAGAAAGAAAACTAAATAAAGATTCA
Source organism: Calidris pugnax (assembly GCF_001431845.1). Classification (NCBI taxonomy): domain Eukaryota; kingdom Metazoa; phylum Chordata; class Aves; order Charadriiformes; family Scolopacidae; genus Calidris; species Calidris pugnax. Next base: position 1,029,790 of record NW_015090832.1, on the reverse strand, counting down.
TTCATTTTAAAAAATAAAGCCCACAATGAAGTAATGAATGAAAGGGGCATAGAATTGCTTGCCGATGACTAAGAGTTTATAGTTAATTTGTGGTGCTTTACACAGCCCCCCAAAAATAATACCTGCTGCCTCCCACATAGAGGAACAAAAGACGCGTTGGTCTACACCATCATCAGCTGTAGATGGTTCCCACAGTGTCTATCAAAAGACCCACTTCACTGCAAGGGGAAGCAGAAGCAATAGTTGTGTCTTCTTTGAGGTGAGGACGTAAGTTTTGTATAAAATAACTCTTCCTGCACGGTCATGCAACCGGGGTGGGGGCAGAGCAGGCACTCTCTGGGCTGGGCTAGGGTGGCATAAGCAGTGGCAGGCTGTTGTGTTGGGAGCAGTTGGGTTGTGTTAAGGTTAGGTGTAGCTGGCCACTGTGATGAGCACAGTGTTTAGAGGGGACAGGACCGTTCATTCGGGGCAGCACACAAGATACAACTGAAATTCATGCCAACCTTCAGGCAAGCCTGGGGGAGCAGAGGACAGAGAGGGAGAAATGCCACAGCCATCTGTAGCTGACAATCATGGAACTTCACTGATTTAGACATCTAAGGACAGGTTGTCTCTGCTTATGTCTCAGGGAAGAAGAGGAGCAACAGGCAGCTGAGTACAACTGGTTAAAAGGAACAATACAATTTGTTCAACTTCCCCTTGAGGATGGTGTTAATTGTGGACAAACTACGCAGAGAACCTTTTAGAGACATTGGATACCGCCAGGAGGGGCTGGGTTGTCAGTCCTTTCTGCTCTGACAGACTGTGGTGTGTGTGGCTCTGGTGACTTGTATTTTCATTCCAGGTATTTGTGTTTACTTTTTTTTCGCAAGCACTTTGAATCACTCAGGGAGCTATTTGTGGGGCTGAAATAACATCAGATCAGACCTTCTCACGGTTCTTCAGTTCCCCGGGAGTCAAAACATGGTGGAAAGACCAGATCTCACGTTATTTCTGGCCACACAAATTGTACCCAGGGGAAGAAAGGGTAGAAGTCCATTAAAAAACATAATCATAAATATAAATAATGAGATATTCAGGTTTGGGGGGAATTTCTGTGGGGTCTAAATACACAGGTTAAGGATCAAAGGCTGATTGCAATTACTTTCCTGGTTCCACACATCTTACCTGCTGTTCCTCAAGCTTTATGCTGTGTGATGGAGATCACCCCCTGTTTCAGTACTAAAAACCATTTACTCAAAGCTAGATCCCATTTGCAGGCAAACCCCTGTGTGAAGTTGTGTGTCACTGGGTCCCCATGGCTCAGGAACACGTCTGTGCTGTCAGATAAGTGTAGGTTCACACCTGATCCTGGGATTAAATGCTTCCATCTTTTACATGTCAATGTACAAACCACATAAAGAAGAGTGCTTAGCCCAACACACCATCAGTGGCCAGAGCAGCCATGGGACACATTGGCTGCAGCTCAATCCCTCACACAGAGCAGGAGTGAACTCCGTGTGCTCTGGCTGCTCCCAATGGATGTCTCCAAAGGTCTAGTGACCTCTTGTTTAAAAGCTTGATACCCCAAATATGTGCGATGCCTTTCTGTGTCCAAGTGTCCTCCTAAGTGTAGTTGGGGTGGAATTCATCCCATAAAACTTCACATACCTGCTGCTGAGCTGTGTATTACCTGTGCTCTGTGTATAACCAAGGGAGAGAGACAAGCATTGCCAGGGTTTCTGCTTACCTTTTAAGAAGGACATCTAAAGGAGGTCAGAAAAGTCACGCTTTAGCAGTGCTCCTTTCTGCCCCCCAATAACAAAGCCACACCAGCCAGCTAGCTCAGGTGTCATGTCTACACAGAGGCTTGCACTGCACTCGGACATACTTAGACACAGGAGACATCTAAGGTTGTGGGAAATGTCTCATATACTATATGACTGAACAATGTGGGTGGAACACATGCAGGTCGGGACAAAACATGCCTAAATCTGTTGTTAACTGGTGGTGTAGACCTACCCTGAGCAGTTTGGTTCCTCTTCTGCTTCATCCTCCTGTAGAGATGGAGCACTGACCTCTAAATACAGAATTACTGTTTGGGAAAAACCAGGTAGCCTGAGAGACAGCTACTGCCACATCCAGCCTTTGAACAACATTCAGCACGTATGCAAGCCCTTTTCATTCATGCTGAATTCCCATTTGGAACAGAAATAATCTTAAAATGCTCTCTTTAGCTTCTCTTTCATTTGGGCAGGCCTTGCTTCACACAGGGAAGGTACCTTCAGCATCCTGTGTTTCATTACTGTTGTTTACATCCCAAAAAGCACACTGAAAGGTGCTAATTGTATAATGGACTTCCATGAAAGGCACATGTGCAGGGAAGATGTGATGGAGCTCTGTGCCTTACAGGACTGCTTGAGAGCAGCTTCAAAAATGCAACTATGAAGGTATCGGAATTAAAAATGTGTGTAATTTACATCCATTTATAGACAGTGACTGGGAAATTTTAAAAAGCATAAAGAAGGAGACATTATTAAGAGACTGATGAGACTGGTATGGAAAGGAATGTGTATCAGACTGAAGAAAAGAGCAACTGAGGAATCAAAGGCAATTCACGGCAGAGGACATTTCAGTTTCAAATTCTTCCTTTTCAGAAAGTTGCCACTAAATTCTGTAACAACCAGCCAAGGCCCAGCCTTTGGTCTTGGCAAGTTCTCTTTTTTCCAAATGTCGTTATCCCTAAAGGCCCAAGTAGCCAAAGCCACCAGAAAACATTTGAGTGTTTCTACAGCTCTCATTTCACTCCACGTGTGAGTTAGTCCAGGGTTGCCCCTGTTTGTGAAGATCTTACCTTGACCTTCCCCAGGAAAACAAGTGCTTCAGCTCCCATGGACCTCTCATTTGGTTGTGCCCTTAGGTTTTATTAGCAAGGTGGCAATTAAGGCTTCCTCACTTAGAAGGCAGTATCTTTCAGGGCAGGAACCGAAGCCATAACTCACTTTATACCAGCCTGCTGAGGAGCCGTCTATTAATGGATTTTGACCATTCTGAGGACTGAGAAGAGGTCTAGATTGCTGTTAGATTATACTGTGAAGCCATCAAACTCTCACTTCTTCTCAGTGTTGTGACATTCCAAGCCACTGATGTTTTACATCACCGATACAAGAAACAAAAGCAAAAGCACTGCTCTATTATTGAGCGGCAGTTAGAAGGAATTGAACTGAAAAGTTCTCTTAAAGCTTGGGAAATAACTTCAGAATAGCTGTTCTTAAGAAATCTCTACCGGAGTGCAATAACCCACCCCGTGCCTGTGCTCTGATCTCCACAGAGAGGTGACATGGACACAAAGACATGCAGTGCTGGAGGAGCAATGCAACGGAGGCACATCTGCGGAGTGAAACTGCTGGTGATGAGAACCTGACCTCCACATTGTACATGCTTGGGGGGTTATTTTGCAGTAGATCTAGTTGGGTACGCTGAGCCAAAAGCTTAGCAGTTGAAGCTCTCTGAATGCACATCTTTTGGTTTAAATTTTCCCCAAAATAATCTAGTTTGTGCACTCAAGCTCGTTGTGCACTTCAAACCGAAGCATAGTAAATGAAGGTATTTGGGAGATTTCCCTCAAAAGGGAATTATGAAAATGCTAATGCAGATGCATCTATTGTATTAATAACTGGGTAAGAATACAGCCCAAACATACACAGATTAGAAAAGGAAGGGGTATCATCAAGAGGCGCACTGAAGTCTGGTCTGGCTTCCATAGCTACAGAAAAGAGCCTCCTTTAAATGCCATAGGTGTGTTTGTGAGAACACAGTCTCATTTAACAAGATCAGGTTGTGAACATAAGTATGAATAATCACCAGAGTCACGCCAACAGTACCTTGATTATCCTCCTTGCATGCAGAAATGATCATTTCAGGCCTCACTCACATTGTGAATACACCCATGATGAATAACTGTTAATTTAATTGTTTCTCTAGCAAAAATAGAAGACAGCTTGGTCTCTTCCTTGTTTACTGAAACAAGTATTTCCATGAGCAAGAGAACTAATGAATTTTGGTTTCTCATGATTTGTACCATGTGGCTTCCTGATTTACTTGAAATCAAGAAGAGCTGCAGCATCAATGTTTTCCTCATTAAGTGCGTATGTAAAAAGGAGAGAGTTTTAAAATTCTTTAAACATAGGAGAAAATCTTTCAGACACCTGTAAGGGTGAGAAAACTTCACTGAGGAGTCGAGTCTCTGTTGTCTAGGGCTACGACTGAGCCAAGATTGAGCCTCTTGGGCTCTTTGTAGGCACTTGCTGGGGTCTCTCCCTGTCTCCCCACATCGTCTGTCCTCTCCCCCCATTTTTACAAAACCTGTATGAATCTAAAATCTTTGAGACCTCTACTGTTTTATCAAATTTGGTTGAAATTGGCCAATAAGTACAAGCGTTATTAGAGGTGGCTGACAGAAGGCTACAGGTACAAAGCAAATATTTCATAAGATTTGCACTGTTAGGAACGAACGCAGAAAATAAGCCTGAAAGTTTCAAGTATGTTGCGGGGGTGGGGGTGGAGGCTGGGGGGAAGAGAGTTAGACTCCCTGTTTCTGGGGAAATTAGCACTTAACTCATTCTAGACCACTTCGGAGATTCCAGTTTGAACAAAGTAACTGTCCTTTCGGGCTGAAGCTACACAGATGCTCCTCCATCTGCCCATTGTCATGGCACCAAAAATGGAAATGCTTTGCTCCAGCCCCTGGCGTGTTTACTCACCCTGGGCAGCAGCAGAGCCTTAGCGGGGCCTTTTCAGATACGTGGATCAAAGCGGGAGGTCACTGCGGTCAGCGAGCAGCCTTGGTTACCACCACACCCAGCCAAAGCATTCTTCCTTCTCCTCTGCTGACAGTCAAGGCTGACTCCCTGCATGTGACTCCCCCACCATCCCCTCCCCACCACAGGTTTCTGGTCTTGCACAACTGAGACGACAGATTGCGTGGGCAAATTTGTCACAGTGCAGGCCAAGAGTCCCAGTAAACATTTCCCCTTTTTCCCATCCTCTCTCAACCTCTCCCCCCAGGAGACAAGAACACCCACCCCTAGAAGCTCTTTTTTGATGCTAGAAGCTTTCCTATGACATGCTTCCTCCCGAGAGCTACGCAGCAAACGCGTTGAGAGATATTTCGAAAAATCAGAAGGCTAAAGGTTGTCCCCCTAGGTTTGTCGTAGGCAAAGAAACATGAATTCATTTCTTTTTCCAGGAGTTCTTGAAAGCTAAGATAAGATCATACATAATTTAAAAAAAAAGAAAAGTGGTGGGAAGCAAATAGCTCCTTGGAATATCCTCAAAATGCAAGGGATATCAACAGAATGTTTCTACCACTCTCGGGAAGTACTGCCAGCCCACATCTTTCTGCTAACTCCTAATGGGTCCATTAACTACTCCTAAATAATGATGGAAACCATATGGGTGCACAGGTGGTCTCTCAATAAATACCAAATGAATTCAGTATGATCACCATTAACACAATTAATACCCAGCCAATCTACAATGATGGAACTATTAAAATTAAGCGCTACTATATTTCCTCAGTCCCATGGCAATTTTACAATGGAAACAAACAAAAGGCTAGAATTAACTTTTTTTTTATTACAGTTATTTGATTTTATTTACTTACAGGCGGGTTGTAGACTTCTGTGTAATCTGCAGTGTCTTTTCTCTGCTATGTGCGCATTGAAGTAAGTTTTGACTCTCACAAGAAATAATTTGGGAAGAAATAATTAAAAGCATCTAACTAAAATAAATGTTTATTTATTTAGGGGGAGGGGGAATTACATGTATTTGGGTGTTGAAGGAAAGTGCTTCCTACTTTCTGCAGAAGGCTGTAAACACGAGAAATGAATATGAGATTGCCACAGCTGCTCTTTTTATCATCTACGCTGTGAGTTTATCACTGTTCCCTGATGGGTCTATTAGTGTGGTCGGGATCTTAATTTTTTTTTTTTTTAATATTATTACTGTTCTAGAATATATGGTGGTCTACCCAATTGTCAAAGGAAGAGGAACATGTTCATAAGTGACATTCTGTAATGAAACACTTGATAGTGGCCCACTCTTGACATGGTATTTTGACTTTCTAAGAAGGAAGAATTAGGTGAGTTTTTTTTAAAACCAGACCAGTAAGCTGGGTTAGTTCAGATTCAGTCTCCATTTTCATGTTTCCCTTCTAAATCGATAGCTAAGCTCCCTTGAGTTGAGCCAGGCAGTATCAGTTCCAAAGTCTGTGTGGTGGAGCGCAGGTCAAATTGAATGCCCTGGCTTTTATCCATCTTGACAACTGATGAAAAAGGGGTGCTTTAAATTTCGCGAAACTTTCTTTAGCTCCACAGGCTATTTTATATGAATCGCTAAAGCCTGGTTTGTGGGGGAAGATTCAGAGGTAAAAATTTTGAACCTTCTAAACCCTAATAAAGTTGGTCCTGTTCTGCAGGGCGGGGGGGGTCAGAGAAACATTGTCAGCAAAAACTGAGTATGGCAAAAGTGTGACTTGAAATCAGTGCATTTCACCACTGGGGCTTTTGTTAGAAAACTAATGTCTCATCAGTTTCATTGGGCAGTTCAATGGGAGTTTCAGGCTTGCCACAGCTCATGCCAAGTTAACGGAGAGATTTCTCAATGCATGGGTGCAAGTTCTGTTCTGAAAAACACAAAAGACTCCTCTTTGGTGCCGCAGTGAATGAGATGGATCCTTTCTTCTGTGGCTGGAGAGATCCCAGGACATCTTGAATTTCAGGATAGACTCTTGGATCTGCTCTGCTCAGCTGGACAAGAATTGCAGCCTTAAACTGTCCCTGTGGTGTTTGATTTTCGCAACGCCTCTGTGCTCAGATTGAACCTATCTGGCAAAACCAAAAAGAACCATGCAACCCCAAACTGCCAGTGATTGCACTCCTGTTTAATATTCTTTGTGTCCTTAAACAACACACCCTTATTTCTACTCATTACACCAGATTTGCACCCGAGGAAGATACTGCTTAGAAAAATCTGTGTGAGTTTTGGATAAGTTGCGTGCTTAAAACTTCCCTAAACTGCAGTTCTATGAAATATGTTACATGTAGAGCACAAAGCTCGTTTCACAATTCCTTGCTAACTTTACTTATAAACTGTCTTGCATATAGATTGCTCTTGAGTGTTTCTGATTAACTCCAAGTATCAATGGTCTTGTTCTTGAATAGAGAAGTCTGTGTTTCTAATTTGAATAACATAATTTCGAAGTGTATTAAGGTAAATAAGGACAATGCACTCTTGTTCCAGAACGCAAATGCCCATGAAGTTATTCATCAATCTCTTTTTCATTTAAATTCACACTTTACCTTAATTTGTGTTTCAAATGCAGATGAGGCCTTAATTAAATAAAAATTCAGCAGATGGTTTCAAATTCTCTGTTCAATTTACATTTCTTGTACCTTTCTAAATGCTGGACTTTATCTTCAGAGCCAGAAGTATTACCATTAGACCTCTTCTTTTAAACAAATGCATAGTAATTGGTAGGCTGGAGCTGTCTATACAGGAATAAATTAAATATTGATTATCAAATCTTAAAGGACTCACGTTTATGTATACATTTCAATAAATACCCAAAACCTTGTCCCCCCTTCAGAGATTAATCAAAACTTAAATTTGTCCCTGAGGTTTGGTCCTTTTTCAATTTAAAGGAAAAAAAAAAAAGTAAGTAGCCTTTACTCCTATGTTTTATGGTATCTTTGGTCATCGACAGGTCCAAGAAGTTAATTTGACAAAAATGTCAAATGACTAAGGGTAAAACTCATTACAAATTTTCGATCTCTAGAAAAAGTTGTTGTATAGTTGTATTGAAGCTCAGCACAGGAGCCGAGTGACTCTGAGTAAGTTTTGTTTCATCTGAAGTTGTTAGTTATTAAGAACTGTGAAAAAGTAAATGAGAGTGATAAGCAAAATTACAGTTAAAAAAAAAACCCTTCAGAGTGGTCAGTCAGGACCCTGTCTATTCAATAAGTAAATATATCCCATCCTTCTCAGATGGGGTGTTAGGACAAAATCATTTTGTTCTGTAGGAGTGGCCTCCTTCAAAGGAAATTATGAAGAAAAGAAAAACACTGCTTGTCCACTTGTTACATTTGAGGTGTTAGGTATAAAATACAAAAAGCAGCCACTCTTTCCCTATTCCCTTTACCCTGTGCATCTATGGTTGCCCATGACCTTACAGGATGCACGCTGATAAAATTGGGCAGATTTTCTCCTTCTCACATTAGTTTCCCGTTCAGCACTGATTTACAGGCTCACGTCTATTCACTCTGTCATACAGGCTTTCCTACCTCTGCATTGGTAACCATATCACTGTATTACTCAGAGCTAACTCATAAATTGCTTCCTTTCAACTTCCTTCCTTTGCATGTTGTGCAAGGGGAGCAGCCCTGCAGCATGTCCATAGATGGGGATTCCAATTTTACACCCTGCAGCTGTAGATCTCCGTTGCCACCCTGCCTGCAGGCTTTATTTATTTATTTTGAAATAGCCTCAGAAAATGTGACAATATTTGTGTATTTCAGCAGCCTGTGGAAAAAGAAATCCATCCAGAGTCTCCTTTTAAAGAGATAGCCCCTTTTGACTAATAAAACCTTTAATAAAAATCTGTTGATGTTTTGCAGATGTCCTCAAGAGCTGAATGTTGGGTGGTGGGCATAGTGGAACTAACAGGTACAGGGAGACGAAATTGGGGTCAGAGAAGTGATTTGCTGACCGCTAGAATTAAATGTGAGTGAGGGGGGTGTTGGCAGGACCCAGATAGGGTTTGCGGTTCGGCAAAGATGCAGCGTTTCAGTTGTGTGGCTGAAGCAGGGCTCTGGTTTATGTTTGCAGTTACTAAAATGTCCTTATTTGTTCTGACTGGAAAAGTATTCCTTCTGAAAGTGGAAATGTTATCAGCTCGGTTGTCCTCGTGAGATTTCTAGTATCTGTGGGTATATGCAAGAAAACATTTCACAAAGCAAGTTCCTCTTTTGGGATCATGGGATTTGAATCGCCTTCTGGGGCCCTTGATGTTCACAACATCTGTTGGTTGTATGTTTGAAGTTCCAGTTTGGACCTGCTCTGGGCTCAGATAAAAGAGGAAGAGCATGATGTTGTACTGAAGGAGGGTGCCTGGCATGAAATCTTGAACAGTCACTTGCAGCAGGGAGCTGTGCTTTGTCCCTGTCTTAAATAAGAGAAATAGCACACATTTAGGGAGTTCCAGGACCCCAGGCTGCTCACATGTCCAGATTTCTACTAGTGTCAGAAATAACTAAAATACTCATCTGCTTCCTGAGCCAGGATGTGTATAACATTATCATCTTTGGTTTGGTGGGGGAGACCAGTGGGACTTATCAAGTCTTGGTAGTAAATTGTTTAAGTGTAGTAAACTGCACAGCAAAAGGAGTGCTTGGTTTAATTCTGATGCTCCTCATTTTCCAGTTAGTGCAGGACAGGCACACCGAAAAAAAAAAAACCAAAATCAATGTTTTGTTCTTACAGTGACTGTATTGAGACCAGAGACATGCAGGGCTGAGGGAAAGCTCACAGGCAGTTGCTGATGACTGTGCTGTACGCACTTAGTAGAGGAGCAAGACCTGTTTGAAAAGAAGGGAAACATTCTGCAGCTCCTTCTCCTATAGGGAGAACATCACTGCTCTGCATGACTAGAAGTCTTCGTCTCTCCAGCAGATTTCTGTCTGGGTTTGTGTTATTTTCTGGCTGAAATGTTTTTTTTTTCTCAGTTAAGGCTGTAAAATCCGTACTCGGAGACTGGTTCCTTATTCCCTGGCCCATAACTGACTGCAGTGATGGGCCACATTACCAGGTGAGGTAGCACATGCCTTTTTCATTGGTATTTCTTTCTGTGTCTTTTTTTTTTTTTTTTTTTTTTTTTTTTTTTTTTTTTTTTTTTTTTTTTTTTTTTACTTGCCATCTTTTTGTGTCTTTACAAATTATCAACTGCTTTGGCTTTTTGATCACATGAATGGAGAGAAGGAGCCATAGGTACCTTCTTATTTCTAAAAATGAAGAAGGTCAGTTGCTGATACGTTTATCGATTTTCATTCAGCACTTGCCAGCTAAAATTCTAAGCAATTTTTATGAAAAAGGAATGGAGAAAAGCTGAGTGTAAACTGTCTGATTTTTGCTCAGTATGGAAACAGAGGTATGGGAGGAATTGTGGTGCCAAGAGAGACTTTCTGAGGTGAAAGATGTGATTTCTTTTTTTTTCCACTGAACTTTTTCCATGATATCTCTAATGATGAAAACGTTGCCGTTTAAGAAAAATGAGAGAAGGTCACTTGTTTGACTCTTAAAGATGCCATCAGTGCAAACACAGTGAAGTTTGCAGGGAGCCGTGTTGCAGTACAAGATTTTGGGAGAGCCATCGATCTATTGAAAAGGGGGAAGTGAGGATATTTGCTGCTGGATAAAAATAAGCTACTTGAGCAAGTGATGGCACAGTCTGTTGTGGTTTGCTTTCACGTGATACCTTGGAGAGGAAACAGAGGAGATGACTTAGAAGAGGCAAGGTAGGGCAATGCCCCTCAGAATGATTCATGTAACTTCAAGGCGACCTTTTTTTCTTGCGTGCAAATTTTCCGTTCTCTACCGTTGACATGAGCAGAGAAGAAGAAAGGGACACTCTGTCTTGTGCAATTCCCCTGCGCGTAGAGCCCGTGAATCAAAAAAATGGGCTTTGTTCTGACTTCACACAGCCACACTGAAGTATTAGCCTAGGCTGCTTCAAATGTTTTTAACCTAGACTCCCTAAAATATATATATATACACACACACAACTCTTAACCACCTGCCTTCCTTCGATTCTTCCAGAGGGGAAAAAAACCAAACCTGTAGTTTAGATATCTTGAGTGGGAAAGTGCCCTTAGAGCATGAAGAACCACAGCAAATTATCCTCAAATATGTAAGAGAGTGCCCATAAACAATGAGGGCGCACTGGTAATAGTGGGGTTTGTTTGTCCCCTTCCTGCCTTGCCTGTGAGCGCGGAGCCACACATGAAGAAAGGAGGTTTTGGGTGTGGAAAGGTAAAGCTTTCTTGATTGATGGAAGGAAGAAGTAAAAAGGAATCAGGAGCTAAGAAGACAAAAGTAGCAGTCACAGAGACAAAGCTGAGTTCCCACACCTGCAAGGCATTCTTCGGTAACACTGAGGCACAGATGGACACCCATCTGTTACAAGAGCATCTCGATGAGGTTGGATTTCTCCTGGTTTCCTACCAGAGCACCACCAGCGGTATTTCAGACTCCATCTTCTTTCTGATTTCAACCAAGGGGGAGGGGCTCATTCCCTTTGAACATCTCTTTCAAACAGATTTAGTCCAGTGGGTTACTCGTCCACATGTCTGTGGTTTGTGAGTGTGTGCGTGTGTGTTTGCACACATGCAAGTGAATACACAGGAGGCAGAGAAGAAAAGAGGGCTGGAGGGAAAGGAGATCCAGAGAACAAGCTGTCTCCTTATTAAAGACATACCAGAGACTGTATGTAACTCCCGATAAACTCTCAGATCACCACATGATCTATTTATCTCTCTTAGAAGCAACAAGATACAAGCCCTTATCCCGATCCCACAAACTCGGAAGTTTGTAATGGATCACAGTGAAATATTTGCCTTCAGAAGAAAAGGGTTTGAGCATCCGAGGGCTCTGTCTGGATGGGGCAGTGTCTCTGCTGTTTTCTCGACTGTGAGTCAGTCTTCCTGCAGGGCTTTTGGCCTGGCATTAATTAGGAGGCCTGCAAATGACATTGCTTAAAAATCAGAAGGAAAATCCAAGATGGCAGCTCGGGTGGCTTTGTTGGGGCGAACAATGCTCGTCTCAAAGATACTGGCCAAACAATTAAGTGGTGGCCTGCTGTTTTCAATATCCCGTTCCTCTCTCGGAGCAGCCGTTTGCTTCGGGTCTGCTTTTACTCTCCACTCCACCCATGCTGCCCCACTGGAGAAATGAGAACAAGGTTTGGTGCTCCAGGGCTGACCTGTGTGCCTTTCTGCTCACTCCTGTGAAAGGATTATCAGCCCCAGCCTTCCCAATATCACAAGGTGCTGAGCCCGGTTTAAAAAATACAGAGGGTTTTTCCCCAGTTAAAAAAAAAAAAAAAGAAAAGAGGTTCCACTTATTTGCTTATTGTTTTTGGAATGCACACGATGACTATTTTGAAGTGCCAGTCTGTAGCCAAAACACCCTCCTGGCTTAATTACTGAAATAAACGAAGGCTGAGATTTCTGCATCGGTGCAGGAGAGGAGATGGGGGCTGCCTAAAAATGTGCTGAACCTCACTGCTGCTGCCAGCACTGCTCTACGTGCTCCCAAATTGCGTGGAGCCAGTGCAATTCCTCACATGGGTCTTCATGGTGCTGCAAAATCTGTCCTGCAGCCGGCAGACAAGGAGGCTGAGATGGGAAAGGGCTGTCCCACGGGAAGCCACCCGAAAAGGGACAGCTACCTCTGTGTATTGAACCCTCTGAGAGCAGCAGCAACCATTCTCAGGCACCCATCTACACCCTCGGCTCTGTGCTGCTGCTCCCCTGTCCCCTCTCCATCTGAGGAGAGACAACACTCTTCCCTTTTTTTTTCTTCTTCTTCTTCTTCTTCTTCTTCTTTTTTTCTCCCCCACAAAGAAAAAGTTGCCAGGTCTGCATCTTTTTTCCCCCGAACTGTTTCCTCTTTCTAATGTTAAAAGCATATGCTGTACAGCTTAGTTTCATGCTGAGATGTTAACTCTTTTTCAATATTCGTTTTCATGCGGCTGTGTTAAGGGGTGGCAACGGCTCAAAGGGCACTAGGGGACTTTTTGGGGTGGAAACTGTGTCTGCAAGGAACAGGACAGCTCTCCTCTGACCAGGTGAAACCGGAGGCTCCTTTGCCAAACTCCAAGACACAGCCTGGCATAAAGTCACAGCAAATCTTCCCTCTGGGTGTTGGGCATCTATTTAAGGGTTTGATGCCCTTTCTGTCCGGCACCGAGGGTTTGTTTGACCATGTCGCCAAGGCTGCAAGTCCGAGCAGAGAGGTGGGTGTTTGAGCTGGAGCTCTACACCTTGCTGACCTGCTCGCTCAGCCCCCAGATGGGACCCTTTGGCTCAGAGCATGAGCAGAACACAGCCAAGTTGGTGCCCAGCACCTCTCATGGTGTTTTTGGCTGATGGATTTGCAGCAGCACCCCATCGCCCAGCCAGGGTGCCCGTCACTGGTGCTGGGGTTGGACACTGAACAGCAAAAGAGGAATGAAAAACAGTGGCAGGAGGGTTCCCCCAACACAAGAGAAGTCAGCTCAATCCTTTTAACACAGGGTGATTCAGCTGTAGCTGAAGCATTAAAACTGTATTGGAAATAGCTTTCCTTTCCCAAATACATGTTTGAAGTTTTCGACTGTTTTTTTTTTTTTCCCCTCATCTAAATCAGGATGAAAGGAAAAATCCGAAATTTCTTTGCAGATCTTTGATTTAAATATAAGGGGAAAGGCTGGGCCAGTGGAATGATTTCTTTTTTATGCTGACCCTTTATTTTTTAAATGACTATACATTAATGTGAATTTCAAACGTAAGACTCATTTCAAACAGAAAATGGAAATTTTGCTTTTTGAAAATGTAGAAACCACACCTATTGTTTTCTTCTAAATATCTTTTTAAGACAGGAATCAGAAACCAGCCCTTTCCCACAAAAAGGTCTTGTTTTCACCGAATTTGCATTTTTGACTGAAAGCCTTGTTTCAAAGTCTTGAAACTAGATCACGGTGAAGCAGCGTTTATATCTAATTGGCCTCAAGGAAGAAGAAAACTCTGTGGGTGGGATTCATCTCACCTTCTTATAGGTGTTTAGTCTAAATTATTTGTCAATAGTCAGTGGCAACTCCAAAGGGCTATTCTCTCTCTGCTGGTCACAGAAAGCACCTAGAGAGGTAGCTTGCACTTGATACCCATTTCTTCAGTGGTTAAAACTAGGCGAGAGCAATCCTGTCCTCGCTGTTCACACTCTTCGGCTGAGGAGAGAAGCCAAGCATCACAGCTCCAACGATTTCAAGCTGGGGCACGTTGGGAGAAGAAAAAGGAGCTGGGTTCTTCATCAGTTTTTCAGAAAGAGCCAGATATTTTTAGGTGACAGAAAACAGAACAGTTTTATGCAGAACAAATCAGATGAAGGAACGCTGGTTATTTCCATGGTCAGGTTAAACTTGAAAAATCTGATGTTTTTCTAAATCTCACTAATGTTCCTGGGTACTTTTTGCAATTCCTTTACAATTTCCCCCTGATTGTAGGATTTTTACTTTTTTTTAACTTTTCAGAGCAATGTTCATTTTTCTACTCAGCTGAGCCCTTTCCCCTTTTTTTCCAGCAAAGTGTTTTAAATCCGTTTGTAACACTGCATGCAAACCAGGTAATACCACCTGTAAAATCCCCATATGTGATTGAAGTAGCTCCGTATGGAAATCAAAAGTGAGCACAACAGTGCATGCATTTTGCTTTTTTAAATTGTTGCTAAAAGGAATATGTTTTTTTATTGTGGTTACTTCTGTCCCTTTTTGCAGGGGTATTTGGCTCCTGTAACGTTTGTGCTCACAGAATGATTTGCAAGGGGCAGAGCTGTAAAGCCATAAACCCTTTAATTAGAGATGCAAGTCCAATTTCTCAACAAAAATCTTCAGATTTCATTTTCAGACAGCAACACTGGGTGAAACGGTGGCCTGTCACTGGAACATTATGGAAAGCATATGTAGCAAGTGAACACAGCAGACTGTGTGAGGAGCAGACATTTATGTGACAACCTTTCATAATCACCAAGCATAAAGAAGAAAAAAAAATATAGAAAGAGCCCGTTGACAAAACCCTGGTTACGTTGATGAGCAGCTCCCTTGAAATTTGTGGGATAAGTACACAAAGAGCAGTGTTATGTGACAGCTCAGTAGGACCCTTGCACACACTTGGCCAAAGAAGTAGCTGGTGGAAATTAATCTGCCACTATGCTGCTTTCTGTGCACTGAGGGTCTGATGTAAACAAATTTGGGGCTTCATTGCGTGTATTTGGAGTCTAATAGGGGATATATTTTGTTCTCAGAGGAAAGGGAAAAAAAAAAGGCATTTAGTAAACTACAGAAGGTGGAGAAGGTTCTGGTTTTGGTTTTGTTTGTTTAAAGGAGAAGAGAAAGAATGTTTCTCTATGCATAAAAAAAAAAGAGAAAAGGGTTGTTCTATAAATGTATCTGATGTATCTGCTGAAATGTTTGGGGTTTCTCGTTGTGTTTGTTTGGACTGCTCTTGTTTTCCATCACGGCCACTTTGTTCACAAGTCCTGTAGCTGCCCAGCTTTCGGCGGTGTGGCTGTACTCCCCTATCAGCATTTCCAGCAGGCACCACTCAAAAGCAGGAGGATTTCAGCACCCTGGAACAGCTGAGGGTCATTGCACTGCACCCATGGTCCCTGTCAACATGTGCAGATGCACAAAGGATAGCCCAGAATGGGTCATCCCATGTCACATTTGCCCTGTGCATAGGATACAGCCGTTAGCATTGCAATTCCCACTGAAGTGTAGGGAAAGGCTCCAAAACCAGTTTGATCCACTGCAGAAAATGTTCCTATTCTATACACCGGTGTGCAAAACTTACAATAATGCCTCGGGTTCCCTTTCAGCTGTGACACGCTCAGTGGGAAGGCAGCTGAGCAGTCCCTTTTGCACAGAAAAGATGTAAAATGAAGTTTTCCTGCACAAAGTGCTTGCAGCTCTGGGAGGGCTTGGGGCTCCTCCAATGGCAAGACTTACTGGAGTTCTGCATTACTGGACCACCAGACACCTGGTCCATGCCTAAGGGTGACCATTGCCAGGAGTTTGCAGAGTTTGAAAAGCAGACTGTTGGTGTCTGCTGGGATTCTCCGAAAAAGAATAGCTGCATCCTAGGTCTGTTCATGAGCTTGGAGAGAAATGCATAGAGTGTCAGGCCTTGGAATTAAACTGAAAGGCTACCTTTATTAATATATTTTCTTGACAGATTATTTTTAAGAGTGCCTCTCTGCTGCATGCATGCAAAGATTTTATTTCTTGGGAACAGGCCTAATGGCAATTCTATTTTCAGGGCAGACACATAAATCCCGTTCATGTTAATGGACAAGGTTCTCTTACTTCAAGGGAAGAACAGACCCATTGGAGAGCTAGAGTATTATTTTAGACCCCCTGATCTCCTAGAGCAGTGGGAGAAAGTGACAGGGAGAGCCAGTGTCATAGCTGTTCCCTGCTGGTTTATTAGCTCCCTGGTTCTGTCCCACAGCATAAACCTTGCTGTGGTACGAGGCTGTGGTGGGTTTTGACACTGCATCGTATCAACCTGTGAGAGGGTTTGTTTGGGTTTGTTTTTTTCTTGAGGATGTCTCGGTTAGCTGAATCACGAGGGGTCAAATCTGCCAGAACCAGGACTGCCTCCTAGAGGAGAGCCCATTGGTGATAAAGGCAAAGTTACGTGAGTTTGAGACCTGGCATGACCTACTTTACTAGGCAGAGTTATGAGAATCCATGTTAGGACAGTTTGTTTTTCAGCCTGGTTTCTCATGGGAACGTGGCTTATGCAATCATACCGTCTGTGTGTCTGTGTCTACATCCTCCTCCCCTCCCCAATAACTTTTGGACTCGTTGCTCAATTTCAGCCTCCTTTGACAGGGGGGTAGAGGTTCCAGGGGTGCTGCTGGTCCTGCAAGCCTCATAAAATTCAGTAGAGGCAAGTGAGCCTACAGGTGTCCACTGTGCCAGAAGCTGCTCCTGCAAGAACTTGTGTGGCTTTGGATGCAAGAGCACCAAAATAACAGGGGGGTGGGGAGCAGCCTGTATAATTGGCCAAAACTGGTAAAAACACCACGTAACTACTTCTCCCTTAGAAGCCAGGAGACAGAGCTGATGGCAAACCAGGCTTTGGGAAATGCAGAAAACTCCTCGGTGCAGGAGAAGAGCTGCCTGTCAATGGCAGCTGGTGGTGGGTCCACACAGCACCGGGCTGTACAGCCTGTCCTGCTGTCCTCCCTTTTTGATACTGGCTCACTCATGGGGGAGCCTCTCTAACCCCATCATCTACTTCGTTTCTTGTTCTGTAAAACAAGATGAATTTGGGAGGTTTTGTTAACTAACAGCCTTTTAGAACACACCGAATTATGGTGTTTTGGTGGTGTCCGTTAAGATCTGATGCAGGAAGAAGAAGGTTACAGGGCATCTAGAATGAGGAGCTCCTCTGGGCTCAGGAGCACCTGGTCTGAGCTGAAGTTTCCTCTGCCAGGGATATGAGCAATGTGACATGGCTAACTTTTGTCATTGTAACATCCATAGACCCAGGATTTGGGTACCAAGACAAATAAGGGTCTCATCCAGGTCTAGTGCAGATCCTTTTTGCCTCCCTGCCTTCCAAAAGATACTTTGCCAGTGCTGCCATGTGAACTCGGTTAATTACAGGCAGGAAATTATGGCTCCATATACTTCACAGAGAATATTCAGTATAGGTAAAGCATTTAACAATATGCAATTAAAACACTATATATCTAACTCCTAAGAAATGAGGGTTTAGAGAGGTGCTACTTACAGTGAGCAGGTGATAATGAACTCCCTAGGTTGCAAAGGCGTCATTTCAAAACTATGGTGTGAATTTATTAAACATGCTATGGAAGACAAATGTTTTTATATGAGTATAGAAGGAAAGACATTAGATCAGGAAAACCCCTTGGATTTCTGGTTCCACATTACATGCATGACAGCTTCTTTTGGCTCATAAATAACAACAGAAGAACACACATGAATATTTTCAGTGATTTGTGATCTCCTCCCCATAAATTCTCATTTTTTTTGGAAAACTGTGTTGCATGACTGCTAAACAGATGAGAGAATGTTTCCATTTATTTCATTAAAGTTTCCCAAAAGAGCATGAGGAACCGGTATTTTAAGCATTGCATAGTTAGATAAAAAGGTGTAATTAATTATTGGGTTCTTTGGAGTCAGTACAGCAAAAAAAAAAGACCCTTCTAGGACATAATCCAGGACTGTGATGCCTCTGGAGATGGGTGTCGGCAGGATCTGGGAAAGGGCAATCTCAGACTGCTAATTTCTTCTAGAGCAGGTCTTGGATAGTGAAGAGTTTATAGAAAAAGGCTACCTGTGTATCTCAGGCTTCTCTATTGTGCCTGTCTATGTCTTCCTAACTCTGGAAATCACAGCAAAAGTTCCAGGCTGCGTCCACTTTGACTGCCTCAGTCAACACTGGATCACCTGTAGATGCTTCTCCTCTTTCCTTAAAACTCTTTTATAATAAAAATATTCCCTCCTCTCCTGAGTGATGAATTGCTCTATTAGGGCCTCTCTTCTTTCCTTCAGTTGTGCAGACTTGGTACAGTGCACTCCAGATTGTTTTCTCTGCTTCCCAACCGGTGCATCTCCTTTGAAGTCAAAGGAGCTACTGTGATTTTAGCCCCATTGAGATACTCACTATGGAAGGAGTATATAAAAGACTACTGCTCACAGGGTGGGAGCTGCTGGTTTCCAGTTTCTCATTAATTTTTCACTTGTCTTTTATTTCAGTGGGTCTACACTATGCTCCACCTTTGGCACAGACACAAATACTATTTTTTTATGTGGTTCAGTGGGAGGAATGGTTTTGATCATTAAAAGCAAAGCAAAAATTATTTCAAGCAAAATTCCAGAGCCTCTTCTGCATCCATTTATCTTTCCATGGCTTCCTTAAAGCATTGCCTACTTACACTCTGGGGATATGTGCTCCAACTGTGTTTCACCACATTTACAGGAGCAGTCACATATGACCAAGGCTAAAATGTAACCTTAATTGCCCACAGGCTGCTGCCATTGAACCCTGTTGGCACGTAGGAGTTTTAAAGTGTTGAAATGAGCCCCATAGAAACAATAGGCAAGACAAAAGCATATTTAATCATGAACTATCTTTTAAAATACTAATATGCTAAAATCTAAGCGGTGGAGGCTTGCATCTCTTGAAGGAATGTGTAATTTCCTGTAATCATCTCCTTAAAATATTCCTGCTTGGGACTTTGAAGCAGTCAAAGAAGAGAGGGGTCTCTGGAGAACCCACCACCACTCCTTGCTGAGACAGGGCTTTGGAAAGTGAATCACTGCTGTGTGACTGGATCCATGCCATACGGGAAGGATCAATAAAGTTTTATGTACCTTACTCGCAAGCCTCAGGTTTCTGATTCCAGGTGTTCGCATTAATCTGGGACACAATGGAAGGTAGAAGTTGCTATGGTTGCATGGAGATGGCAGCACAATCTGGGCTGACTTTAGTCAGCAAGTGCAAGAAGTTTAATTATCAAAAATAATTGCACTTCTTGAAGTCTTTCATGCTGTTTGCTTAAGTCCATTGAGTACCAATATGATATAATTACTCCAGGTACCTGAGTGTCTGGGGTCTTCAGTGGTCAGTAACATCATGCCCTGTGGAGAAATCTTTGAGTTTATGCCTTACCATCCCATCACTGGCAGAAGTTAAAAAAAAATGAATGACCTGGGTACAGAAGTGTTAAAGGAAATCATAGTACATAAGTTAATTTTGGATCTGAATTTTGGAAGTATGTGATCTCAGGGAGTAAAACTAGCCCTTAGCTCTTCTAAGAACAAATCCCTCCTAGGGACTTAGTAAGTTAATTTTGGATCTGAATTTTGGAAGTGTGTGATCTGAGGGAGTAAAACTAGCCCTTAGCTCTTAAGAACAAATCCCTCCTAGGGACTCAAGAGTTTGCATGCTTTTGTAGGTTTAGGGCATCATTTTACCCCCCGGCTTGTGGAAATTCTGTTTAATGGCACCTGCAACCATTAGAAATGATTACAGTTCTCAGACTGTAGTAATTGGGGACCACAGTTTGTGCTGCAAACATTGCCCCATGGAGCTGCACTTCCCAACCAGAACTCCTCAGTCGAAGGTTACTGAGAGCCACCTCCCATCTCCATGATAATTTCCCTCTCTATAATGCGTCCCTTTTTGTTTCATCTGACATTTCTATCACCTTTAAGAAGCCTCATAGGGAAGGGGCCAGGAGGTTTGGATGTAATTGGCATATGGATGGAGCTTAGTTTTTTTAATACACAGTTTTTATAAGACTGCTTTTATGTTTGCCTTTGCTCTTTGATCTCCACTTGAAAAACGTTTTTCATGGAGTTTGTTTGAAAGCACAAATAATCGCTTACCACAACTAAGGGCTAGCAAATAGTTCTAGAAAAGAAAGAAAACCAAAGAGAATCCATGAGCTGACGGAGATGCCTTGAAAGATGTTTTAGAAACAGCTTGTAACGGCACATTTTGCAGGACTGTTCATCAAGTTAATTCTCCTGTTGCGTTGGCATTCTTGGATATGGTAATTACAACAAGGAAGGTTGTAATGGATTTCTAAAATGGGAGTGTTTTAATAGATTTTAGTAAATTACATTGTATTCAATACTGTAGTGCTGTGATGCTACACTACACTGAAAGATAAGGTCACTTGCAGGCATAAGCTGTGGTTCGAAAATAAAGATGATGATTCTCATGAAAGATGTGATTTAATTAATTATGGCCCTGGAAAGGGAGAAGCCCCAAAAACAGTAAAACAAAGCTATTCTGGTCTGATAGCAGCAGGAGCGGCCACGGTAGACGAGGAGATGTATTCCAGCTTTTGTGGCAAAAGCCACTCTTACCATGGATAGATGAGCTGCAAATTGGGACATTCTAATGAAGGAAAGTCATCTCAGGGTGACTCAGCATGACTAAAGGTCCCAAAAGCCTTGAAGTAATCTACATGTAGGGAGAAAGCTGTCATTATCTTGCTGATCTTGTGGATCTCCAAAATAGTAATGTGGGGTGCAGGTGTATGTAAGAAAGCTAGCGCTGAGGTAGGATTTCTTCCCTTTAAAATCTCTCAGGTCTCAGAGAAATCCGCCTGGCAAAGACAAACCAAAATGCAGAATATTTAAAAAATGTTAAAAGTCGATTCTTTCTGTCACTAACATTAAACTACTGTAATGTAGACCGGTTAATGATGGTGCTTCATGAAATAAGACATTAATCTCCACTTGTAATGCAAGAGCCATACAACTTGCTTCAGCCTTAATCTTTTATGAGTTATGGACTCTTCTGTGATTCATAAAACAAATAAATCACACCTCTAAGGCTATCATCTATTTATTACTGCTTTTTAAATGTTCAGCATAGTATAAAAAAGGTCTCACTTGCTTGCCAAAGGTTGTCAGCTACTGAGTAACATTTGGAAACCAGAGTTGGGATTCTGCATACAGCTGGACATGGGTTTTGTCTTTGTTCCTGAAGACAACCAGCTCCACAGGAGTGCACTCATGAGGCTGGGTGTGCAGATTTCATCCCATGCTTTGAGGCTATGTTTATAGCCAGTGAGCCAGCTGACCTAAAAGATGACAGAAAGTCCCCGGCCTTCCTTTTTTCAGAATGAGACAAAAGCGAATTAGTAAATAGGACTTACCATGTCATGAAAGCATGGGAAGAGTAAGGGAAAAGAATAATTTGGAACAGCAAAAATCAGAGTAGAACAAATATTCAAATTATTGGGAGATTTATTTGAGCCAGAAATCACAGTTTCACTGGTGCTTTACCTTTAACATTCTCTGTGCTCATTTTAGCATTATTCTCTTTATAACCCCAGTGTCTCCATAAGTGGACCTGGGAGGATTTTGTATACAGGCTGGCAGCAAACTTTGCATCCAATGTTTACAGTGAGAGAAAAAAAGTTAAAGTATCTGGTTTTAGGAACCTTCAGTGCTTCCATTTTTGAAGGAACTCCTCCTCGTCGGTTCCCAACCTGCATCACGAGGTTGGCAGCCTGGCTGGTTTGGCTGTTCCCAAATCCTACGGGTGTTGGCAGGGAACAGAACTCATTCCTTCCACCTCCTGCCTGCAAAGACCCCAGAAACTCCTGTTGTAGCCACTGACCTTGGCCTTAGATTTCAAAATCCCAGTGACCCAGAGGAATTACTGAAGTAAATAAATAAAATAAAACACACGCCTCTAAACTACAGAAATCAGGAAGTGTACTCCCTTGAAACCATGCACGTATTTGTTCCTGCCCAAATGGGGGTTTATGGCTATAGGGCTGTGCTTTTGAGCTCTTCTTCATATTTGTCTTGTCTGTGATTTGTTTGAAGGAATTGTAAAAGCACGGATCTCCCAGGGCACTTCTTGTAAGTTGTAATGAAAGCTTGGTTCATTCTAGCTGTTCTACGACTCCAGCACAGATTGCATTACTTCAAACCTTGGTCTGTGGACTCCAAGAAAGAGCACAGTAATTGCATGTCCTTTCCAAGAATACTAAAAACCATATAAATACTAACCAAGTGCAATCTAGTGTTTTCTCTTGTCATATGCCGCATATTCCATTAGACAGCACTCAGATCCCATGTCTTATTCGGGTAGTTTCTTTCCTTGAAAGGCAGGTGGAATTGGAAAACTGGAGGTCAGTTACCCAGAAGATGCAGACAATATTTTCTGCTCTTTTTGACAAAGAAACAAGAAGTTTTTTCTGTACAGAAGAATACTATAATAAAAGAAATTGAAGAGGCACACTAGTAAAACACAGTCCTTCAAGAAAATAAATGCTTCCCCAACCAAAAAGGAAAAGAGGCAGAATTCAGCAGGGTAATAAACACTCCTAAATCTCAGGATGAGTAAGTGACAGCTGCTGATTTATTTCTCCTTTTGTTTTTTAAGAATTGAAGTTCTTTGTATGTAATGGTGTAATGGTGATTGCAACTTTAATTTCAGTTTGCTTTTCCCTTAGAGAGGTTTCCTCACTCCAAGTCAGGGGTGAAGATATCTGGGGGAAATTTCCACTATAGGAGCTACTCAGACATATTTACAAAAAGAATAATATTTAAGCAATGCTCATGTTAAAGCACCGATGCAGACTCCAGTGCTTTAAAGTTAGAAAAGGGATTATAGTGCAGCTCCTTGTTTTCAAAGGAGCAAAATGAACAAGTGGAAAAAATCTGGTCATTAATGACAGCAAAGCTTCCTATGAATGATCACTGTAGCATACCTCAGGTTTCCAAAGCAGCTGTTGATAAATGACACCAGAAGGTGTCTTTTGGCTAGGAAAGCTGCCCATTTTCATAAAGATTGTGTTCTGAAACCCCTGCAATTATATTATACTGCTCTTGCACCACTCTGTGGAATTTTTCTTTTTATTTCCTACAGCTTCATGCAGACTCAAGCAGTTTGGCCTCTTTATTAAACATAAGCATCAATCTGTAAAAAGCCTCTTGATTGTCTAGACAACCAGTTGTGAAAGTCAGCTTTGTTCCGTTGACTCTGCATCCCTGGGGATACGGACACTGCTCCTTCTGTTCTCGTCTGTCAATACTCTTCGGCCAAAATTTTGGATATTTTTTTTTTCCCTGTATCTGCCAATTATTCTTGTTTTGGAATCCACTGAAATATGTTTCAGTGCTGTTTCTTAATACTTCTTCTTTTTTAATAAATAAATGCCAGCAGCCTGGAGCTTATGAGCAGCCCTACAGTAATAAAAGGATGTACACAGCAGGCAGTACTCAATTTGCAAAAGAAAAACAGATTAACATTTCAGGTTTCTGAGGGCTTTTTGTCAACAACAGTACATTTAAAAACATCAATCTAGTAGTAATTGCATTATCAGTGCATTCTCGGCTGATTCTTTGGCTGATTCCCTTAATATCACGGAATGGAGAAGTAACTATGGGAAGTCTTTTTAATATATATAAAAAGTGAAAGCCTGGTAACAGTCAAGTTATTTGACTGCATATAATTCCCATTTCTGGGACTGGAATGAAGTGAATACGTGGGTAATGGTAGGAGAACACCCACAGCCCAGCCTTCAACAGCCACAAAAACTGGTACCAAGTCCTATTCCTGGGCACTTTTACAGAAAGTACATTGTAAAGTACAATGAAAAAGAGCACTTAAAAAAAACCCTCAGCAGGGACTTTAAGAAAACACCACGGGACTATCATTTCACCGTTTCTTTAGCAGACGTGCACCAGCCACTTTTCAGGTATAATACAACTGATTGCATCCATGCAAAGAACAACATGGAACGAGACGTTGCTCTCCTCCGAATTCTCTACGAGCCTTCGAGAGCTATCAGAAACCGTGTAAGAAATAGCCTGAATGTGGAAGATAATCAGCTCCTGGGACCCTGCTGCTCCTGAATGCCCTCGCTGAGCCCCTTCCCCACCAGGCTCCCAGCTGTGCCCCAGGATGGCTGGGTGCAGCTCTTCCCTTCGGAGAGGTTTCGTTTTGTACAAATAATTAATGTGACTTACAGGGGAATACAGAGAGGCTGGTTCCACACTGGACTGGGCAAAGGCTTGAGTATATTCTCATTTCCTTCTTAACGTAGTTGCCCCAGCCGTTGGGCTTTTAGCTATGCTAGTCACCCGCCCTGGGTGTCTCCCACCTGATGAAGAATAGACACTTCTTTTAAAATTCTGTAGTACAGAAAAATAATCTTGAGTCTGATTTTATGCTAATTCACGTAGACACTTCTGATAATTTTGTCTTATGTATATTTATTAGGGTTTTTTTCTTCTAACATCATTAGATTTGTTTTGAACTCAAAGGTCAGTTCCTACACCGGTATAAATCAATGTAACTACATTGATTTCAAGGATTGCAGCATCTTTCATTAATTCCTATTGCCAGGGATACTGTAGTTGTCTCTGAGGAAGAAGATATATATATTTTTATGCATTTTGATTTAAATCACAAAGAAAAAAGAAACATCTGTGAAGAATTTAATTCTGTAGCATGCCATTAACTGTGCAATTAAGGCCTAGTGGTGTTAAATGATCAATACAACAGAATCTCAGCCAGCCACCTCCAAAGATTTCTTTAAGTCCTTCCCCTATGCAGTTCCCACTTTACCTTCATAAAAGAGCCGTGATTCTTGCACAGGAGACCCTACCATCTTTTTTTCTTCTTACTGAGAAAAATGTGGTTTCCTTATTTGGATGTACTCCATTAGCAACCTAAAGAACACATTCCCACATAAAACAACACAAGTGATGGTCTTACTCATTCAGATTCAATCACTCCGAAATAAATTCCAGTTGCTCATCTAATTATGTTTCCCTGCTTTTATTGGGCTATGCATGATGGGTAGTTGCAATTAAATGTATACAGAGAGGGAGAAAGAGCATTAAAATTATGCAAAGTGTTTCCATGTTAAATGGGAAGTTATGTCTTTAAAAATCATTTCTGGTGTAAAGGTGTATCTGTGGTTATATATACATCTTTTCCCACTTTACAGGGAGTTCCCAGTGTGTGCACTTCTGTAGTTTCTCTTCCATGCATGCAAAAAGCAGCTTCACATGAAACCGATAATTCTCTCCAGGGAAAGGGAAGCGTCACCTATAGCCAAAATATGCTTTATTAAAACCAGAATCTGCCTTGTCAGGCCACATTGCTCCTGCTGAACTTGAGCGATGCCAAACAATGATGTCAGGTTTGCCACATGCTGATAATGACATCCATGCCTGGTGCACAGATAAAACAGTAAGAGCACCTGGCCGATGTCTTCCTCTGCAAACCAACATTTTCTCTTGGGTTTGTGTGATAAGGAGGCATCAGTGCTGGTGGTTGAAAAATGCTTGAGAAAATGAGGTGCTGCACTTGATAACAACAGCCCTTCACAGGTCTGTGGGCTGGTGTGCGGTGGAGAAGAAGAGGAAGTTCAGAACTTTAAGAAATGTTTTAGATACTTTTACAATGTTAAATGTAGCATATATACACTTCCTCTTTCCAGTGATTGGCCGTCGGTGCAGGTCCCAGCTGTGGTTGGCGCTCTGTTGGCTGGGACATCTCCAGGAGAGCACATCCAGGAGAGCCTGAGCCATCAGACACGTGGGTGAGGCAGATGGACAGCAGACACAGACCAGAAGAGTTTCTGAGCCTTCTATCTGAATGGAGGAAGTAAGGTAATAAAAAGGAAATAATAATCTGGCCCTGAATTAATTACTTTACAACACATGACATTAAAAAAATATATATTCCAGTAAATAGATAGCTTTGCAGCTATATCCTGGAATAGGTCTGGTCTTTGACTGTTCTGTCTCCCGTTTTCACTCCCCACAGCCCCTTCGTGGCTTTGTGCTGCCACAGCACTTTGTAACCAACCACACTCACTGATTGCAGCACCAGCAGGTCCCAGCGCAGCACTGGGAATGTTGCCCCTCTACCATGACTGGAACAATAACTACAGAACCTGAGCTTGACAAGTCTTTGGACTTGGACATTGAGCCTTGGACTTTATAGTCTGGGAAAATATTTTCCATTTTTTTCTTTTTTTTTTTTTTTTTTTTTTTTTTTTTTTTGCCCATGTCTAGGTTTACACATACATGATGTAACATCAGTTGCCATGTATGAGGCATGTAAAGGGGCATTACTGTCCCTTAAATTAAATGAATCAACTTTCCATAGGAAAGAAAATTTGGTTTGATCTGTTCTGCTCTGTTCAGGTCCCCGTTTTCAGTCCCTGGAGCTAAAACTGGTGAGTGACTCGGTCATCAGTAGTCTTTGAGTTGGAGAACTGGGACCATCAGAAAGTTTTCTGCCTCCAGTGCTTGCCCTAGGAAAACTGGACTGTCTCTCTGGGAATGCTGGAGAGACAGAACTATTTGGTCAAAGTTGCACAAAGAATAGTCAACACCAAAAACCTAAGTTGCCATTCATTTTTCTTTTAGTGCCTTTAACCTCAGGATAATAATTAGAACCATAATGTGGACATTAATTATCATAACACACATAAATATCTAAATAACCCCATTAAGCAGATGTATTTTGCAGCACACCTTATACCAGTTCCTAAGGAAAGGGTAGGCAGAGCAATTCTCCAGTGATTCTGTCCCTGCAATCCCTACTGCTGGATATTTAGCCTAATGTTTTTGGCAGTCTTCTGGCAACTTTTAAATCTTTACAGGTGTTATTATTGAGGTGTCAGTTGTCATGGAGAACAAGATAATATTTCACGACATAAAAATACCCTGTAATCATTTCAGATGGTTGATGATATTGCTGCCAGGCATAGTCGAACTCTTCTTCACATCACTGGAGATTGAGGCTTTCCCTCTGCTCCACGCAGCCCAGATATAATCCCTTCTGATTAGAGCCTTTTCTCTTTGATGCTCCCCTTTGTCATCCACACACTGGGAAAATTGCTCTGTATTGAGTTACATGCTTTGTACAGTTTGTGTAGTTGTCTTTTTTAACCTGGAAGCAAAGCTGTCTGTGCCTGAACAGTGAGAGGATTCTGACTTCTAGTAAATCTTTGATTAATGAAGCTCAGGTAAACAGATTAGTCATTAACCTTTGCTTCTCATGATAAGATTACTTATTGATGTAGAGTAGTTGTGCTGCTCCCATGCTGCCAAGGATGGGAATCTTTCTTTCCTTCAGACTTCAAGAATCTTCCCTCCGTCTCACAAGACCTCCCTTTCAGGACAGGGATATTAGAGAGCTGCTGCCTCTGTGGGGAGTCATCTGTATCCTATGGGATAGGAAATATATCTGCATCCAAGCAATTAAATGCAAACGTTAATAGGCACTGCCCAATAATAGAGTGTTCTGTTCATATTTCCTGCTCTATATTTTTCCTTGACAGCTGTCAGTGAGGGCAGCTCAGTTGAGGCAGATGGGAAATACAAAGTGAGCCAAGTTTTCAAAAAAAGTGACACACTGTGAAGCCATGGCTGTGCAGGACAATTGCTTAAATCCTTGACAAAGGCCAAATCTTTGGTGACAGACCAGGAAATCATTGCATAATATCCATGACTGCAGACAGACAGAAGGCTCCTTTAAATCCATTTTAAACTGGCTTAATTCTGGGCTCCTTATCTGCTGTACAGCTCTCCCTGGATGGGCGAGAGCAACCTATGAGCTGAGGGCAACAAAAGAACCAGGGACAAGTAGTCTTTTATCCCTGCCAGCTCTACAACATCTTTTTTACTTGGAGTCATGCTACTAATGTCCTCTGCGAAGGAAATGGATGGTCTTTTGTCATTGTGTAAGGAGAGTTACAGATTCAGCTGCTGAACAGAAAACTGTTGGGCACCCCTTTATGACCTTCACTGCAGGGCTGCTCACCTGGGTAGGGTTTGCATCCTCCCTGACTCCCAGAGTGAGCTCCACTGGTCTCCATGGATGCAGAGATTCTCTGCAACTCTAGGAGAACTGAGCTAGAGGCAGAAGAGGGTCTTGTCTTTAGATGATCTGCAAATTTAAATGTGGGAAGGTTGTGTAGGACTGAAAAGCAGAAGTGGCCTATGTCTACCTGCAGTCTACAAAAGCTGAGGGAGAATTCAAATTACACACTGATCTAATTCATTGATCTCTAATATAATGGATGCTAGCTGAATCTGTAGAAATTTACACTGCATTCTTGAATACAAAGAATTACAAGCAGAATAGATAAGTGAAGCTTCATGTTTTCCAGCTGATCAGCAGACTGAGCTTCATGGTTGCACGTTCAGTTTTGCATGTTGTAACCCCCTGTCTTCACTCCCATTTTCAGTCCCGCGATCCCCTGTGCACACAGCTATTAGCAGATGGAAATCTAGCAACCTGATCTGTAGGCCCAGTTGGGTAATCAAACATTTAATTGCTAACAATTATCCATTAATGCTTATAAATTAGGTTGCCAAACTACTTCTACAGACTACAAATATTTGCATCCAGTCTTGTCTGCAAAAACTGAAGATGCAGGTGAAAAGCTATACCACAATGACCAACACTGCCATTTTCTTCTGGATTCTTCAGGCTGAAACAGAAAACACAAGCATCAAAAAAGTAACCAGCAAGTTAGAAGTTGAATTTGAGGGAATCATGAAAATCAGGTCCTAAGTCAAATTCCAGGCTTACTTACTGGCTCTTTTATTAAGACCCTTCCTCCTTTACACCGTTCTGTCTTGCTTCTTCCTATGGACTTTCCAGCACCTTGATTAAACATTGCTCTCAACACTAGGAGTATATATTGGTCCAGAGGGCTTATTTTATTCTGAATCACTTCCTGGTATTAATCATGATTTTTTTATGACCTGTCATGCATCTAGGAATATTTGTTTATTAAAATAAAGCATAATAACATGATTTTAGGTAACACTTCAGAGATGAACACGTGCTTTCTACTCAGACCCCTAACTAGGAGAGACTGTAACCCTCTCCAGTAAGAACAAACTACATTGCTATGCAGAAAATGTAAACCTATTCTGCAAAAGGGTTCCAGTTCCCATCCTGTTAAGTAAGTTTTGCCTTTTTATAATTGCCTGCTTTCTACTGTCTGGTTTATTAAAGCGATGTGGTTATGAGCTTGCCCATGTGACCTCTCTCTTTGCTCACAAGGGAAATGTTGGAGTGGTATTGCGAGCACTGGGACTTCAAGGCTACATTTAAATTAGTAAATTCAAACGTGTCTGGAAGCTTTCCCAGGACTAGAACAAAACTGTTTATACAGTCAACTGCTAAGCTGTTCTCTGGCATGAATTTGGCCCATTCCAGCTCTTTCTCTCCCTGAATGGATCTTGGGCACAGCATGGCTGAGGGACCCGTCCTGGGGGCAGTGCACACGCAACCCCCACTTCTTTGGAGGACAAATGAGTTTACTAGCATAGACGCTGGCCATTGTCCACCAGCTGGCTTCAGTGCTTATTGCTGGGTGCATTTTATTTACCTGACAAGGCACAACCAAAACACCTTGAATTTCGTACCCAGGCAAACAATTTTCTTTGCAGAATCACATTGATTTGAGGCAAATGTTGCACATGGCAGGGACCAGAATTAGCCACTGTCGTGTGCAGTAAAAGGTGATGCATATCCAAAATTAGATTCCCAGTTACAGTCCTGGGTATGTATCAGTCAGGTCTGAATGGTGCAAAAGTGGAGCATAAATAAGGACAAGGGAAGCAAGGCCCTCAGCCGAAAAATAATGTCTCTTCTTACAGTATCACGCTCAAAATACTCTGCCAAGGAAATAGTGCCAGAGGAACTGCAGAAAGAAGAGGGTGTGATGGTTTAATGGGGTTTTAGTAAAATATGATATATATTTTTTAATTTGCTTGAGTGTTTTATTCTTTTTAAGTAACTCTGAAGGGATCATCTAATTCTAAAGATAAGCCATGTATAGTCACCAGCCCAACACACTGTTGCCAAATTAATTGAAATGGCAGCTGAACATAACAGTTGCTTTACTGAGAATGAAAGAAGTTGTTCAAGGACTACATACTTTCTCTCTTCATCTCTCTCTCTTTTTGTCTCTCCACTGGGGTCTCCTTCCCCTCTTTTTCATCTCTTTTTCCTCTTCCTTGATGCCCAAGATGGTTCCATTAGTCTTGCAAATATTAATTCTCAATGCAAACAGAATGTGTCAGGTACAGGAGGATGTAAATGGAAAATTAATTGAGAGGCAATGTGTAGACTCGTGTTACATGATGTCCTCAGCATGCATACTCAAATAGAAGCCAGTCATTGACTTGCTGCCCCTCAAAAACCCTCCTACACATGGAACAGGAGGCTGGGCTGTGAAACAAGTGAAATGCACACTAGTTCTTTAAACAGTGCCTGATAATTAATTATTCTTTTTTTATTATTTTGCTGTTACATGTTCACGGTTATATAGTAGGACTCATGCATAGCCAGAACAGAGCCATTGCCCTTCATTTGCTCAAGGCCTGACCCAAATAGTGCCCCAGGAGAGCCACAAAGCAAGGCTTCTTCATGGTCCTTGTTATAAAGCAATTGGTTCCGCAGAAAAGGCAGGCTATCTTCAGCTGGAAAGTTGCTTTTAACCTGCTCTGGTCAGTAGTGGTCAAAAAACATTAATGACTGCTGTTCATTGCTGTGTGTAGGAGTTGGTTGTCATTTTTGGAGCTTCTTGCCAATCTTTGACAATGCAGAGTACATAAATCGATCGATGAATTTTACTGCTTTATCTGTTTCATAAATTGTCCGCAGATTACGGTGTTGTTCAAATCATTTGCTGCAGATGCTTTTTGAAAAAAGAAATTTCTTGAACAGTTCACAGCAATTATTTTTAATCTATTTTGACTTGTCTCTGTTGATGACATGGTGATTTTTTTGGGCTCATTGATTAGAAGAGTTTTAGATTTGTAGATACTTGTAGGTAAGAATTCAGAATTTGGTTTCAGTTAATAGACTTTCAGTTTGGAAGAGATAATAGTTCACTCACTTTACCTCCTTGAACAGCAGAGGCCAGAGGTTTCAGGTGGTTCTTTCCCCCCATACTTTGATGTACAAGTACATTTGACAAAATGTTATCCCCTAGAAAATTATTCAGTCTTTCTTTCAAGCCATATAGAATTCTCCTGCTTTCAATAAAAAACCCAGATGTTCCCATGACTTCCCCCTCATTAAAATAATTTGCTACAGTATTCCTGAAAAACTAATAGAAGTAGCTGAGAATATGAGCAGAATTTCTGATGAATTTTCATACACTTTTTAATATTTTCCCAGCAAAAGGTTCAAACTTAATGGTGGAGGTTTGGGCTGTTGCTGCTCACTTCTGCCCAGACTCATTACACCTGGTTTAGAGACAACACCAGTCGAGACACTTTCTCTGGTTGATGGAGAAAAATAAGCTATCCCAGGTGGATTACATTTTCCAAGGCTGGGTTCTCTACTGACTGCAATAGGAGGCTAGAACAACCGGTGCACACCCTAAGTACCCCAACTACATACTTAAATTTAGCTGGGAAATATGCTGGCTCCACATGCTCATCCTTAGGGATGGTTCTTGCAGAAAAGGGATGAGGCACAATTCTGGAATCATGCAAAGAAATCTATCACCCTTCCATCTTTAGCCATTCTTACTGGTCTTCTAGTAGCACTGAGGTTTATTTTAAAGAAGCCATCCGGCTCAAGGTTATTTTCACTTTTGCTGAAATTAAGCTAACTCTATTTCTTAGTTTTATCAGCAGCAGCCTGAGTCTCTTTCTACTTAACAAGGAAAGGAAAAACCCAGATATTTGACATGCACAATATTAACTATCTAAATCCTACTTTATTTTAGGTTTTACTTGACTAGATCATTTCTATTTATTTTAGACACACTCTGAGACCATGCCTACAGAGACTCCTGGAGGGAAAGTACAGCTGATACAAAGGGGTTTGCCTTTTTTCTCTTAACCTCCCCCCCAACCTCCCACCAGCAACAGTCTTTCTGAGACGGCTCTGCCTTCTTTCACATTTCCATTTTCGCTCTTCCCCTCAACACAGTCTCTCTGCACTCAGCAGCCTGCAAGCAGTGCTGTAAAGTCTTCCAGTAAATGTCTCATTTAAAGAGTGAGGAAGCCTGAATTAAATAGGGCAGGGACTCTTGCTGGCCGGAGTTAATGGAGATGTCTTTTAGTGAGATGTCAGCTCTAGACAGTTCAGCTCTGCCAGTGTCGTGACAAACCTTCCCCCCACAGTTTAACAGTTTAAGAACAATGATCCTCTCTGAAGGTATGCAGTGGCCTTTGGATTGGGCTGTTGCTCATTTTTAGGTGCTTTCTCTTAATGCAGGGCTTATGACCTCACGTAAGTGAATAAGAACAGCAAGAAAACTGAGTCCTGGAACCAAACCTTTAGCTCAAAGGTACACTAGAAACCTCACCATTTAGGTCCAGTCTCGTTAATAAATCCTGTTATATCCTGAAACCAGTGGAAAATATGGATGTGTCTACATGATACCTATAGAAGACAAACTGACAAGTCTGGAATGTGAAATAATTCTAATTGGTGTAACTGAAGCCAGAATTTGGTACAAGCTGGAAAATTCATGGTCATAATGGTGGTGCTCTCCAATCTTTAGGGAAAAAGCACCTAGTAGTGGAAGATGATGTACTTATAGTGATGCATTGCAATTATAAGGTTGGAGCTCTTAAAAATTAACGCTGCTCTTGAAGCTTCCAAAATTGTGCCAATTTGTACTATGGAGCAATCATTAGAGTAATGAACAATTTTTCTTGGGTGGTATCTGCCATCACTTGACAGTTTCATAAATGGGAACATTTCAGAAGTGACAAGACTTCCATTCTTGCTGAAAAAAACCCCAAAAGTTAATTAACCCAAGCTTTTTTTTCTAAAGCACACACCCTCAGAGCATCAGCACACACACGAAAAGTTTCACTATTAATGCTTTTTTCTGGTGCAGCAAGCCATCCTGTGTTTTCACATATACTTCCAACACTAGGAGTTTCCTCATTTTGACAAAATGTGTTTGCTGTCTTTTCAGAGCTGGGTTAAAGCTTCATGGCTGCAGAGGGGCAGTCACACAGTGGCTCCCCTGCTGCACGACGGGGAGCAAATGTCAGAAGTACTGAGGCTAATGGGGAAGCGACGGTGCCCTTTGCTTCCCTGCCCCTGCCCTCCACTTCTCCCTTCCTCCCTGAGGCTGACCTCCTGCACCAGGAAACCTGCCCTTGGCTTGCAGATTGTTCTGCTGCTCTCCTGCCCGAGAAACAAACAAACAAATAAACAGAGACTCCCATCTGCGCGGAGAAGATACCGTTAATATACAACCACCAGGATGGGGAAAACTAGTGAGAGAGCAAACAAGGGCAAGAACATGTTTGCAGTGTGTCCAGGATGGATTGCCCAACGCTGGGGGAAGCAAAACACGAAAGTTACGCTTCCGCCAGACAACATGAGTGACTTGTCAAAAAAAAGAGGTTTAAAGACTACACTTGCCTTCCCTCACCTGCCTCTCTCTTCTTCCCCAACTGCTTTCCCCTTGTCCAGTAAACAGATTGGAGTTAAATCTTCCTAAATAGGAAAGAAATGCTACATTTCTTTCATCTTCTGCCATCATCTTTCTTTACATCGCTGCCCAGGGAAGTGGTTGAGGCACCATCCCTGGAGGTGTTCAAAAGATGGGTAGACATGGTCCTTAGGAATATGGTTTAGTAATTTTTATTTCCTATTTCTTATTTATTTTTTTGTCAGAGTTAGGTTGATGGTTGGACTAGATGATCTTTAAGGTCCCTTCCAACCTAGACGATTCTATGATTCTATGATTTATACATTTCTCAAAAAAGGAAAGAATTGCCAAATGAAAAATCAGGATGGCTTTGCAGAGCACATGCACAAAAAAGAGCTTCCCAAGCCCTGGCTGTACACAGGGGTGGCCACAGTTCACATCCCACCACCAGGAGATGATTCAGGACTTTTCCCTGGGAGGCAACGGCTCACATTGCACTGAGAAGCGGGCGAGGGAACACCCAGCATCTTCCTCACCAGGTTTCATCACAGAAGCAGCACTAATCCACATCACCATCCATCACTGTATTCCTGAAAAGAGTGGGTTAATAGTTGACAAAAAATCAATAAGACTTTGCTGTGATGGGAGAGCTGTCCTGGAATAACAGAGTGTTTCTTCTTGCCAGCAATACTCTCACATTTACTAAGAGAGGAGAAGCTGTGATATCTAATTCTGACTTGGTGTCTAGCGTCCTCCACCTCCGCTGCTAGTTACCAGGCGGTTGCTTTTCTGTCGAGGCTGTAGCTGATGGTGACATTAAACCACGCAGCCAGGACTGTCCTTGTGTCCTGGGCACAGGCAGTGCAGAGCACAGCAGGGTTTGTGCTCCCTGGCTGAATTTCCTCAGTGTTACCACCCAGCAACAGCCCAGGCAGCTGATTGCTGCAGAGAGTCCTGGATGTTGAAACGCACCCAGTCTCTTAGGGCTTCCCTCCTTGCATAATCTCTCTTTTCACTCCTCATCTTTTCCTGCCTGTTTGTGTTTTTTTTTAAATATTTTTTTATCCAATGATCTCACTAGGATATATGGTGACAAATACTCTTTGGACCTGTTAAAAAGGCTGTGGACATGGTTTATAGCCTCACTTCCCATTCCAGACTACTTCAGGAGCCCATTTTTTAAGACTGTCAGAGGAGTGTCCCACAGGTGACCGGGGTTCAAAGCTCCTTGAGACAGTCAGTCAGTCGTTCAGGAGTTGCACGAGCTTTCACAGTTAGGAAAAAGAACATTATTACAGCAAGAAAGGAAGATTAAGACCTGCCACTTCTGCTTTAAGCTTGACCCAGCAACTTTGAACCCGGTGACAAAGCCTCCGAATGCTCCCACATGGGATCATCCCCTCTGCTTCAGCCCAGCCCTTGGCTCCAGCAGCACACACAAGGGCTTCACTCGGGGACAACAATAATGGAAATAACACAACGTGGTATTAACAACACATATGCAAATATACACTTTTGTCTATATTGTTCTGTTGGGCTGCTTTTACCATAGATCTAATCTCTTCACCTTTGGCATTAAAAATGTGTTTTAATTAGCCCACTAGCAAAACATCAGACTGAGACAGCCTGATCATTTTTAACTTTATTTTCCTGAATGAAAACAATGCTGGCCAAATTTACTGTACACTGTCACCTTAATTACCTGTCTTAGACAATCCCTTTCCTACTCACTTGCAGTTTATCACAGTATAACACAAAAACTCTTCCTCTAAAAAAAACTTTAAATGCTTCTGAGATTCAGACCGTAGATTGCTTGTGCAGCTATAATCTTAAAAAACATCTGCTACATTTGTGTGGTAAAGGAAGTCTCTTTAGAATACAGCCTTTGATTTCTATAAAAGACAAATCAGGCCACATGTTTTTGTTTTGAATGCTTCTCATCACAAGAGGAAATTTTCTGCAGCTTGGAATTTTGAAGGCATGAAAAATGTATTTATTTTTTTAAACAAAGAGCGTACATAAGAACATCAACAAAACTCCTCGGAAGTGTTAAAAACGTTCCTCTATCATCTTTAAAGGAACACTAACGACTGCCTGACCCACATTTTGATCTACGTTTTTGTCTTAAATTTATCTGGGTCATATCATGTCCTTGATCCAGGCATATAACTCCCACTGACATCTCAGACCTTAGGAGGTTCACCCATCATTAGTTCTGACGCTGCTAATAGCCCAGACTAGCAGAAGATTAGGAGGTTTCACTGGGCTCTTTTTATTTGTCTCTCAGAGAAAGCGTGTTGATAGTAGTGGTTTGACAAACTGGGTTTGACACCAGTGTGAATTGAAGCTATGAATCGATGGTTCCTTGTGGCCTAGTGAGTCCAGAAAAGATTTTTTTTTTTGCCTGATTCTGAAGTAGCTGTTCTTTAAGAAACTACTAAAAAAGAAAAACTTCTGGTTCTTCATGGGGAACCTTTAATTTTATATTTTATAACTGTTTTATTGCTGCCCATTTCCACCTACGTCTCCTCTCTCTTCTTCATGGAGATACTAGAAGTGCCTAGGCCAATCTTTTTCAAGAGCAACCACACTGGCAGAGGATTATGTTTTGTATTTACCAACAACCCAAATGCTTCATGCTCTGCTCTCTTCTTTGTCCCTTTCCCCCAGAAACTGGTGAGAGGCTTTCAGCTAAAATGGCCCCTGTTGTACTTCCTCTCCCCAGCCACTGCAAACTAAGGGTCAAATCCTGCCCAACACGGGCTCTTCCCCCTCTGTGTGGAAGCACATGGTTTCATGCTTCCCTCATCCAGGGCAAGATGAGTCCTCACCCCCCTGCTGCAATCTGGGGGCAAGAGGACAGCAGCAGGGAGGTGTAGCTGGAACACAGCTCTTGCTCCACGCAGCCACTTGGATCCATAGCAACTCTAAAGCACGACCTGAATTGCCTTGCACTGATGGAAGGCAAGCCAAATGAACAGCCAGTATCTCCCCTTTGATGAGCTTCTGACGACCAAGATTATTTTTATTTTTGCATGCTAGAAATATATTTTTGCCTTGATTAGAAATGCAAGCGCTAGTGTTCTGCAAAATGAAGATGCTGGTACAGAAAAAAAATTATCATTAAATTTTTTAAACTCAGATCACCCACCTCATAGCAAATCCCTTACATTTTTGGAGGTCTGTCGAGCAGGTATCACTAAAAAGTGTCCTGCTGATAGCAGCTGTGACCTGGAGCACATCCTTTAAAGTGATAACTGCTGTCAAAGTGAGGAGACAAGCAAGGAGGGCAGAAAACTCTTCAGTTGTAGCAGCTTGCATAGCTCTCATATAATTTGTACTTTCACTCATGGAAATATTAATTAACTGTCAATTATTTTTGTTTTGTGGAGGGATTGTTTTCAGTTCACTCCTTTTTCTTACAGTCACTTAGTCTTAAGCAGGCATTCACTCATCTCATGTTTTAATGCCAAAGAAGTTTCAAAATCCATAGATGCAAGCCCCTGCCAACCTTAGGCTTTGTCCAGAGCTCGCTGAAGTCATTACCTGCAGTCAGTTTAAGGTCCCCCTGTTTGTGACCCGTGCCTGTGGCTCTAGGCTTTTCTTCCCGAGCCTCTAATCAGATTCAGCTTTAATATTCTGTGAAATACAGTATCCTTTGAAAAGGATAGTGGACTCTGTTTCATCTGAAGATTTACTATGAAGGGGAATTATTGTGCT
This sequence comes from Calidris pugnax, assembly GCF_001431845.1. Classification (NCBI taxonomy): domain Eukaryota; kingdom Metazoa; phylum Chordata; class Aves; order Charadriiformes; family Scolopacidae; genus Calidris; species Calidris pugnax. Next base: position 992,320 of record NW_015090832.1, on the reverse strand, counting down.
TTTGCACGTGGAATGGAAAAAGTCAGTGGAGATAAATTTTGAAAGGTGGGGAGGCTTTGTCGTGCACTTGATCACGCATGGCTCTGACAGAGGTATCAGGCCTTAAGCAGGGTGTACGATGGATCAGAGCTCTCCCTGAGCTCCCCCCACACTATTTTCCCTCTAGAAATCCTTTTCCAGTCAACAAACCAAGTTTCTCCACTCCATGTTCCCCGTGCGTTTGTAAGAGGGAGCACAGTGCAAACGCATGTTGGAGTCTGCTGGTAAATAATGGCAGATGTTTTTCATTACTGCAAAGGAGCCTCTTGTGCAATTAGAGAGAGAGCTTTAAAAAAAATTTTTTGCACAGAATAACTGTGTATTTACATAGTTGTGAAATTGCTTTTCTGATAGAGAATCAGATTTGCAAAACACTTGGTGCATTTTATTTTTTTCTCTGTAATCATGCCTTCCTCTTGCTCTCAGATGCAGTATTCCCTGTAAACAACTGTCTCCTCTCCTTAGTGCCCTCATCTGTATCATGTATGGAATAGAGATCCTGGACGAGTTCTCATTCAGACATTTGTATGAAGTTTAAGGAATGCATGGAAGGATTCCCACAGGATTTGGTGTGTTTTGGGCTGGGTACCAAGCTCTGGGTGCAGTGCACACACGCTGAGCAATCAACCTGCTCGACCCTGCCAGGCTTCATCCTTGATTAATAGGTGTGCAATTTAACAAAGATTCACTAAACCTTGCAAGTGCATCAGAGCTCATTTTTGACCAACGTTTTCACTGTTTTACGCAATTTCTGTAGAAATATACTGAAAAGTTGGGGGTTTACTTGAAGCTATGGGAGGTGGGATGTACTCTGAGTTCAAAACTAGAATTTGTGGCCAGAGGGGAAGCTGAGCCCTGAACTCACTCTTGAGCTGCATTTGAGAGTCACACAACTGCCTTTCCTGATGTTTCCTACTCGGTTTCGGTCCATTCAGAAGTGCAAGTAATTCAGGGAAGTTCCAGCATGCATTTCACTTTTATTGAGGTAGAAATATCAGCTATTTTAATTAGTCAGGATTCTGCTTTGCTCTGAATCTGCAACCCCTTTAAAATCTGTCTGAATTTGGAGTCAGGATTCTGCTTTGCTCTGAATCTGCAAGCCCTTTAAAATCTCTGTCTGAATTTGGGGAAAATGCAGACACAGATTCACATAAAGCCATTGTAGTTAGACTTTCAGCTCTTCTTTTCAGTTATGACACTGAGTTATAATATATTTAACCTTTTTAAATATAAATAATCTTGTTTCTCATCCATAAAGGAGGTGCAGGTGAGTGTACATTGACTCTCTGGGTATCACCACAGCATTAACAAGAGGGAGAAAGGTTTCTGCAGCCCCTCACACTGGAAGAAGCTCTGACCTTTGTCTCCTGCGTTCAGAGATGGAGAGGACAAGAGCACTCTTTTCCAAAGAGCTCAACTCCCAGTAGTTCCCATTATAACACCATGACTCAGCACCTAACATGTGATCTCTGCCCCCGACACAAGCAGGGTGAAGAAAAGAAGAAATATCCAATGACCCTTGGAGCAACGTGATGGTTAATTTGCCAACAGCACTCCGTGGCTTTGTATATTAATTAAGTAGTAAATTAATTCATTAATGTTGCCGACACACAGAGAGCAGAACATACCTTCATTCATTTCATAATGTCTAATTCCATTATCAACAAGCTAAATTCAGCCCTCGGCTTACCAACATGATACCACTGCTGACTTCAACAGATGCCACATGAAAACTGTCTGGGGGCATTTTTGGGCCTGATGTGTTTCATTGTGCTGCAGACAGCCATGGGGCTTTTTCATTCCTCTAAGTAAATTTTCCTCCAGAAGCTTGGCAAAGTAAAACCTCAGACACTTGTGGGCTCTTTGCCCAACTTGAGAACAAGGGGCACAAAAAAAGGTTCATTTTTCTCACCCGCTACAAATTTGATTGACATGGAGGGCTGGTCCTATTAAGCTGAGATCTGGCCTGGGTTCAATGTATTTGGAAGCCTAGTTACAAAAGCATTAAAACAACTTTAACAGAGATTTTGTCAAGCTATCAAAGGCAAATCAAGAGTGATTTCCCTGATGCCTCTGCTGAATTGGGTAAATTTCATTTATTGACTTCAAGCACTGCGTGCTGGTAATTTTTCTCTCTGTCTTTTCCTCCAGAGGAATTTGACATGATCAGATCTACTCTGATGCCTCATAATCACATTTTCTTTCCCCTTCCTCTCTCCTCTTTTGCAGGGTGCTTTGAGTGTTGCTACCAGGTATGCAATATGTGTACGCAATGGTAAGTCAGAGAAAAAGATGGGCCAAACTCAGAACTGTGCTTACCCAAAGTTAACTTAGTAGAATCTCCTTTAGTCTAGCCTGACCTCCACTTTCTTTGGCTTGTATCACATGGAGGCCCTCAAAGGGGCACCTACAGGACTGCCAAGGTGAAACAAGTTAATTAGCATGGCTTTTTTGGGACCCAGAATGGACTAAACCCCTTCAGCTTGATGCACTTGCAGTTTGATGCACAGCAAATTCGTGGGATGGAGGAGGAAAAGCATGTGAGCTTCAGTACAGCATGGAAGGGTTTATAAGTGTGTCAGTATAAATGTCACTTTCAGGCAAGACAAATCAACTGGAGGAAATTTTCCTTTGGGTGAAAATGGACATCACGTAGCTGGGGACACTGGATTTCAATGCACGTGCAGTAAATATGAGTAGGACCGTCTGAAGGATTCCCTGTAGCACCATAAAGACTCCCAGGGCCTCCTCTGGGCCCAGAGTTTTCATTTTTACGTCATACTAATCTCTAATTTGCGTGGCACATGCTTCACACTGGTCATCAGTGATACCTCTCCCCTGGCCCTGGGGAAAGGCAGAGAGACCCATGCCCGGCTCACCTTCTGGGGAGAGAAACTGTTGGAAGCACAAAAGTACACCCATATCCTTGACCAGTTTGCTGGGGTTTGCTTGGGTAAAGCTCGCTGTGACTGACACAGCTTGGCATATTCCTTGGAATTTGCAGTCACATTTGCAAGTATTTTGAATGAGACCAAGTGAGCCTCAGTGGTTTCACCTCCACAGTGACACTGGTCCCGGTGTGGAATTCAGCGTGCGGCCCAGCCTCAAAAGGAACACAGTGCAATGCAAATACATTTTTAAAGCCAGCAGCGGTCACTTACAGTGACTGTAAAAGCAGAAACAGGCCTAGTTCCTCTCATGTAGAGCCTTCTGAGCTCCTTGTGCACGTGCAGAGCTGGCCTGGGGCTTGTTAGCAGGAAAAACCGTGCAACAGCAGAAGGAAAGGCCCAACAGGTTCAAAGCGCCCAGGGGCAGCCCAGGGTGCGAACGGGTGTTGCCCTCACTACAATCCTTTGTCACCGGTCCTGAAGATCAGTCAACCCAAACATGGTGCTGCCTTGGATGCCCCAAAAGAGCATCCTCCCGAAGGCAGCTCCCTCTCCCTTGCCCCGTGGGGCTGCGCAGAGCAGGGCTCGGCTCGTCCTTTGCTGCTGCTGCCGGCCAGGACCTGCTGTGGCTCTGCTTAGAGCAAGCCTGGTGCACATGTCCTTTGTTCTCTCCCCTTCCTGGAGGAGAAAACCAAAGCTAAGCAAGATTTACGTGATGTGCTCAAAGTCAGACTGTGATTCAGTGATCAGCTGAGAGAGCAGACGTGCTGTGCTAGCCACTATTCCTGTTTCTTCCAAGTTAATGTGGATGGATTTATTCAACACATATTTATTTCGGGGTTTCTTTTTCATGACATTTCCTCAATTTCTTGACTTACAGTTTTCATTATTGTGAAATTTGATTACAGAACCAGGCAAAATCGCAGAGCAAGGCATGTTTCCACCATGCAATTTTACTCCAAAGTAGCCCCATTTCAGCCTGAGGATTGCATGGAGAGAGGATCGATTCTGAGTGTGCCAAGTGACATAATCATGAAAAATATTCTGATCTTATTTGGATCCCACTGAGGATATTTCATACACTTGAAATGTCTGCTGATATTTTTTTCTCCTCTTTTCCTGATGTCTCACACAGTGAAATAGCACAGGAATTAGGGAACACTGCTTCTGGATCCTCGATAATACGAGCTGCTTTCTCCTTTGCTCTCTGTTTCTTTCTCAGTACATGCTCGTACAGATATTCCCTGATCAGAGAAGGGTATGTAAAATACAGAGATTCTCACAATGTCAAAATGTAGTATGCTGGCCTGGAGCAACTCTTCAATTTTTCACATTTATGTGACACTACGAAAGTAAGTAAGAGCCATGATTTTATCTTGTGCCCTAGCAGCTAGAATTTACATAAACTTATAGATGTCTTGAAATCACAAATGCAAAGTGAAGTATTGAGTATCGTTAAAATAAATCACTGCCACAGAAGCCTAAAACTTAAATAAAAGCTTGCTTTCCAGAATCAGTCTGTCTGGTCATACAATGCAACTAACAAACAGTTTTGCATTCCGTATCCTGCAGATCACATAAGTTACATCAATCTCTATTTTTGTTCTACAATATCACATTTCATATCATAGAGTTACCTCCCTTAACTATGTTTAATTTGGCTTTATGTTTGTTTATTTTCTTTGTCATGTCATTTTTTCCTCTTGTTGTTAGTTTTGTTTGGCACTTGTATAATAACACTTTGGAAACATTAACTAATTAACCTTCCTAATACTCCTGGGAGGTTCTGTAGGCTACGTAAGCCTTACTCTGCCTCCCACTTCATGATGAAATAAGTAGGAGTTGTCTGATTTGCATAAGGATGAAAAGAAAATTGTCTGAGCCAAGACTCAAACCTGGGGATCCTCATTTGGGTTTGTCCCTTTCCCTTTTATACTGGAACTATTTCACAACTGTTTGTTGGTTCAGATTAAGCAGGAATTGACAAACTAAGGGGTTGTACCCTATTCCCTAAGCTCCTTCTCAACTGCTAGAGGCATTTGGGGCATCCCCTAGCCAAACACAGAGTGCTGCCATCCCCACCCAACAGCATCACTGCCGCACAAGGAACAAAAGCTAATGCCTGTACGACTGATCCTTTTGGCATCAATGGTGTGGTCATGCCTAGAAATGCAAAGGAGAGCAAGACCTTCCTGGCTGACACCATGCAAACCTCTATGAAAAGAGATCCATGTCTTCAACAGCTCACAAACTCATCGGTATATGCATCTTCTGGTTGAGTGTTGAACACATTGCTGTCAGAGAGCTATCCTTCAAATATGGCTTGGCTGGAGAGGTAGAATTGGAAAAAGCAGTCTCTCCAGAGGATGTCTGGAAGGGTAACTACCTCTGTGACTTTATACTTGGGATCTGCAATAGCTAGGTTAGTGTTATCAGAGGGAGGGGTAAGAATAGGGTTAGGTAAGTCAACTCAATCATAGGCTACCCCAGGAAGGCAGCTCCCAGGAACCATACGGGTGGGTATATGCCTCAGGAAGGAGGATGACTAGTTTGTGCAATGGGGAGTGAGAGAAGCAGTGGGAAGAAAGAAGCCAGGGAAGGTCCTCTGATGCCTCAGGTACCCTCTGCCCTGCCCTGGGGGCTATGTGGCTCAGAGCAGTGGGGCAGCAGGGAGGTCCAGGCACTGCATGGAGGCCTTGGGGGGCTAAGTCCTGTGTAGAAAACCAGCCTGTGTGTAGGGACTGCTCAGCCCTATGAGAGGGAGAAGGAAATGCACAGCCAGTTGTGCTGAGGGAGCCAGCTGCACCCCGACCCATGCGCCTGGGCTTCTCTTCCAACCATGCTACTTCCACTGAGGCTTTTGCTCCTTGGGATGAATGTGTCCTCCCTCCTCTGCAAACTCTTCCACTGAACTTGTGTGGGAGCATGCAGACCACTCCTGAGCTACAAAGTCCTTGGGTTTGCTGATCCCCCTCCGTTCACCTTTGTGCTTGTGGGATTCCAAACCAGTTGGTGAGAACTGTGAGCACTCCAGATCGCTGGGACAGGCTCCCGGGGAGGGTCTCTTACAGCGTAGCTGGATCCAGAAAGGCTGAGAGGAGCAAGAGCACGGATTCAGCACTTTTCTGCTGGTATTAAACCGTGGTGGACTGGATACCCATGCCTATCCAGCGGTGAATCATGGCAATAACCCCGTGCGTGCTCCAGCATCACTGCCTCGTGTGCCAGCATGCTCCTCTTAAACGCTCCTGACTGTGTGGGTTGCATGGAGAGCTGTGCAGTACACCTCCTGCTCACTGCTGTAATACCTCCGTCAGGCCTCAGCTCAGCAGCCCCTGGCTCCTCAAACCAGAGTCGTTGCTGTGTGTCAAGACTGTTATCAGGCCATTCTCTGTGTCCGCCTTTTCCAACAGCAGGAAGGTGAACTGGGTACCACAAGGGGTAAAAGGGGTCTTGATGGAGCGCACACATGTGTATAAGTGGAATACACAGCTGTAGAATGGAAAAAACACAGTTTGAAATGTTTGTGAAATAGGCCAGTGGCGGGCTGAAATGTCAGCACTTCTCTCCTTTTCATGTGGTAGTAGAATAAGATTAAATTCCCCTTAAATGCCGTAGTGGCTTCTGCCTTATTAGAATCATCTCTCATAACATTTTTAGAGTATTGTGTGGAATCCACTTAAACGAATCCCCATGAAATGAAGAGAGTTGTTACAATAATCTGGCTGTCGTGCAGTGGGCTCTGCCTTGCACAGCAAGGTTTTGCTGGGTGTTTGCTGAGGGACAGTAGGCACCAGCTTCCCAGCCATTCATATTTAAGTATCTCAAAAGGCACCGAGATAACTTGCAACAATATTATATCATGCTGCTATTTGAGCAAGGAGAGAAAGAGCTTTGAATAATTAAAATCAATTAAAAGGCTAAAGGATAGGGATTCTTCTTGCCTTCTGAGAACTTTACAGAAGTGGGTAAATGTTTTCTTGCCTTTCCCAATAATTATCTCTCTCAAACACACCTACACAGTCTTGTGCAGCCACAGACTCTTCTGGTTTAGATTTTAGAAGATCTCAAGGTCAGTTAGACGAGCGCTTAGCACCCGCGGCCGCAGCCCCGCGTGCAGCCCAGATGGTGGGTTCCTGAGGAAGGCGGCTCCAGCTGCCACAACCTGGGCACTGCTGGCGACCAAAATCTGCTCTCGCAAGTCCCTGCGTTCAAGTCCTTCTGGAAATACGTAGCTGCTAGCTGAGCTTGGTTGAAAGTGCCAAAAAAATAAATATCCCAATGCCTTTGTTGAACAAAAAATGACAGCGCTTTCTGCGTAGGCATGTATTTAGATTCACAAGCTGGGAGCAGTATGGTATAAGAGCACTTTCATCTCACCAAGCTGTAGTTTGGGAGATTACGGTCTATCATCTTGCCAAAAAAAAAAAAAAAAAAAAAA
>NW_015090832.1:962940-984641 GCF_001431845.1 Calidris pugnax | reverse complement strand
GGGTTTAATATTTTTCCTAGAACTTTTTTTTTTTTTTTTTTTTTTTTTTGTGTGAGAAAAAAAAATATAAAAAAAAAAAAAAAAAAAAAAAAAAAAAAAAAGAACCCAAAAAACCAACTAGGCCCTCGATCTGCTCCATCAGCTGATGCCTTCTCTGACTCAGGGCATCTCCACCTGGACGCCCACTGATCTCTGCTGTTCCTGGTAATGATGCAGCCCTGTGAAGCAACAACGTGGGGATTGCATTATCTTCTGATGAGGTGGCACTCTGAGCAATGATGCAAACAGCGTAAGCCCTGAGAAGCTTTCTGCCTCTTCCTCACCCTTTACACGCTACTCTCCCTGCTGTGTCCCCCTGCCTCTCCTGACAGCCCCAACTGTTTGATTTTCTCCGCTGCTTCATTCAAAAAAACCCCCATCACTTCCCATAGCATGAAATCCCTGTAACAGAAAGGAATGTATTGCTGGTTGACACATGCCCTCTGATAAAGCAACAGCTTGTGAACAAATACATAAAGAAGCCTTTGGGTTTGGGTTGGCTTCAGAACCTATCAGTTTATTTCTGCTGTGATTTGGGGAGTACAAACACCCTTACATTAGCAAACAGCATACGATGGGATTTGGACCACAGCGAAGAAAGTGCCTGGCTTTGTGAAAGGCCAGCTCCTACCTTAGCACTGCCCCAGGGGGGAGAAACAGTCCTCTCCGATCATACTTATTCCCCTGAAAATTATTGTAAGGGATTAATAGTTAGCTTAGCCTTTAATAGCTGCTGTTCCCCGTCAGCGCCCTCTTGCCTCCTTTCCCACTTCACTGACTAAATGGTTTAATTGAAATAGTGGAAATATTTTTGAAAAAAAAACACAGTGAAGAAAATTATTTCTTTGCTTTTGGGTGAAAATGTTTAATACTTTAACTTCTCTGTGGTTTTCATAGGGAAAACCTCTGGTTTTTTCCCCCCTGGCTGAAATGATATAAAATTGAAAATATATATAAATAGAGAGAGAAAAGCCCTGGAGTCCAGATGACATGGTCTATGGAAGGGAAAGCTCCTGCACCTCCCAGCTGGTCGCTGTGGGAAGAGGGAGGACATAGGTAAGTCAAGGATTCAGGCTCAGGCTGACTGGGAGGACTGGGAATGAGTTTATCCACTTCTGCCCAAGAGCCTGGCAAAAGCCAGATTTCTGTGCAGGGCACCAGGAGCCATCACAACAGGGGTCAAGACAATCAGTGTAAAACCATTTAAAAGAGTTAGCAAGAACATTTTATGGACTTAATATTTAAGAAGAGCTTTTAGCACGTGATCTAAAATTGCCCCGTGTGTTCTTGTTTTTTTTTCAGAAAACCATGTACACTCTTTCCTCCGCAATATTTTTAGCTCAGCTCCCTTAAGAAAGCACGGACAATGCCATCTCCCTCCTCTCTGGGTTCCTGGATAGCAACAGCGCTGAGTAGTTTTCTGTGGTTCAGATGTGTTTCAAACATGGGACAATTGCCAGGATTTCATTAAGTGAACAACATGCGAATGTAACCACATATAGTACTGCTTACATCCATATAGCGCAGAGCGCCTTTGCATGAAAGCAGATGTTATGGAAACAGCCCAAGTCAAATAAGCAAGGGAAGATTACCTCCATAATGAGCTAAAAATTAGTTCTGCACCCTCTTAAAGGGATCACAAAAAAACCTAACAAAACATGTTTTCATAAAATAAACAGAGTGTTAGTGGCACAGACACGCGGGCAGGTATCAGCAGGTGTAAAGCATTTGCTCTCCCAGTATCCCATATCTAAACATTTTAAAGATAAATTCAGATGCAAGCCTAAATATATCCAAGTGAATCTAAATGGATATAAATTACTTCTTCCAGCATACAAATCATACCAAATAAAAATTCTCTGAATTTCTTTGCCTCTTAGACCCTGATTTATTATCTGGCTACTAGGAAATGCTGTCATCACTGAAATGTTTAGACAGATTAACACAGACTAATTATAGTCTATAAAATGATTAAGGTTGAAATATCATTATTTTACATATTCATTATTTAAAAAAAAATAGTCTATAAAATGATTAAGGTTGAAATATCATTATTTTACATATTCGTTATATTAAAAAAAAAACGTCTTTGACATATACATAGCACATGGCGTATGTTGTCATTTGCCAATGCAGGGTATTCCCTTCAGTTTTAATATGGAAATCTCCCCCACGCAGACACTTTTCCCCCTACATCTGCCTTAAAACACTTTTCTCCCATCACTGTGCATCACTGCTGGATGGCCGTTGTGCTCCCACCAGTGATGGTGAAGGAAAGGGACTTGCCGTGGCAGGAATCAGCACTTTAATTGATAATTCCTTGGTTGGCATTAATCCAGGACCAGTGTTGCTCTCATCATCACTGCTGATTCGAGCACAGACCTTTTGGGTTTTTTCAGCAGGGAAAATGAAGGGGTTTATTGGGAAGAGGAGGCAGCCACAGTGAGAGTCAGTGTCACTGGGCAAGAAGCCTGGGGTTTCCCCCTCTTTCTCCCATGTTTCTACCCCTTCCCAGCTTACTCAAAAAGCACAAAAGGAGAAATTTTAAAGGGAAATCCCTTCTCAGTCATTCTCTGTCCACACGGACACACTCTTCCTCTCACCACCCCTCGCTCCCCAGTGCTCCATCCAAGAAATACAGGGAGGGGAAAGCAGGAAAGGGGGGACACACAACTAGTTTCAAAGAAAAACTTTTTTCCTTATCAGCAATGCTGAAACGCTTTGAAAAAGCCTCTCTTTCTGTACAATATGAACAGCTACACACACTTCTTTAGCTTCCCCTCTTTCTCCCAGGAGGAGAGAAGTTAAGAACCTGAGAGAAGAGATTTTTTATAGCTCTTCATTACTTCAAAATGAACACTTTATTTCAAATTTCAGCACATTTTTTCTCTTTTTCTTTTAAATGAGACATCGAATGAAAGGACTACTTTATCCATTTTTTGTCTAAATATTTTTGGGGGTGGGAAGGATCATTAAAACTTACTGACTAGATACACGAGTCTTTGCATTTTGCAGTTTGGCTTACATTGAGTAATAGTTATTTGTCTGAGTTAAATTAATGTTGATGGATTTCTTTCATATTTCTTCCTCACTCTGAATAAGATTTACTGAATGTAGCTTTTAAATGTCATTACATATGTGGCGTTAATTCACATCTGCATTTTTGTGCTGGGAGGGGTAACCTATTTTCTGCTTCCACTCTCCGTAGCAGGGCTCACATGTTTCAGGGGCTAGTTCTGCCATTCACTTCTTTCAAAGAGCCCTGATTGGCTTCAGTGGGAGTTAAAAGCACTTCAGGGCTTTAAGAAAGAGGTCTGATCAGTTCTTAAAGTGTTCAAAGCTGAATGGATTTAACTATTATCTGCAAGTTTTCAGAAGTTTCTTTCAGCGATTATATGATCCTCGGTGCACTTAGTGTGATTTTTTTAAAAAGGATTTGCTATATTGTGGCAATAACCACAGAGAAAATGCTACCTGTAAGGAGTTGAAATCAGTTGTTCATCCATCAGAAAGTCACGGTCCATCGATGTGACATGGGAAGGCTCAGCTGGGAAACCTCGGGACAGCCAGGGACATCGACTGGGAGCTGGAGCCCCATTGATACTGATTAAAAACCCTCAGCAAGTTTATGTTGTCTGCTCAAACCCTGAATTACCCCGGGGATCATCAAGACAACCGTGCTGTTACCCTTCTGCACCTGCCTTTGACATCTCGTTTGTGCTTGTGCCAGCCTGGTGTCACCAGGGCTCCGTGGAGAAGCAGACATCTACTGACACGGACCTGGCTGGAGGATTGACATCTGTCCCCTGGGAATTAGCAAAATGCTTGAAAGCTATGAAGAGTGCTTGACAAAACACCTTAGATTTGGGTTTTTGAAATATGATGAGCACTTATTCTGCCATGTTCCCGCATCGCCCATGTGATCCATCACAACACTTAGAAATAAGCACTTCTCAGAGCTTAAGTACCTGCATAAGGCTTGGCATATGGTTAAGTGCTTGGCTGAAATGGGGCAACCACAGAAGTAAAAGCCCATTGAGTCCAAAACTTAGCTAATGGAAATTGGAATAGCGCCACTGATTACAAGGGACTATCCTAATTAGCACCAGCAGAGAGCCGGAGCTTTATGAAGCATAAAACACAGCTATGCAGTATGTCCCACCAGAACTCAGCAGCCTTAACTCTGACCTTTACAATCATATTAGTTTGGCAATTCCAGTTACAATAGTAAAGTGCTCTAGAAGAGATACGGTGAATACTGAAACTTACATGTGTGTTTATATAAAATATGTATATTTATCAAACTGGCAGCTGACTTTTTTAGTTAATTCTTTATAATTGTGTTTTCTTGATAATATTATTGAATGTCTGATTTGAGGAAAAAAAACCAACCAACATAACCATGTTGATTTGTGGCAGAATTATGCATGTGTATGGCTTTGCACGTGAAGCTGATCAATATGTGTCATTAGTGTCTACATACATAATTTTTATGGCTCTTTTTAATAGGGTTTGCTTTATGTTTTATTTTGAGATTGCTAATGAAAGACAGCTATTTATTTAGAGGTCAGCATTAAGCTTGTTGTGATGAAATATGTATTTTGCTTTCTTTGTACTTGATAAGAATAATGCATGTACGTTTATTATGTCGGCAGCATAAGATTTATTATATCCACCACCATTAATGTCTTGGCTTTTCAGTGCTTAGATTTTGTAAATGAGCTGATAAGTAGATACACTGTTGTTACTTAGCAACCTTAATTGAAATTTTTAAACAAAATACTTTCATTTTGGAATTTCCCAAGTAATTTGTTTGGCAGCTCTCTATGTGTTTACTTTCTATATTCTTCCACTCATTACAAGGAGATACCTGGGCCGTTTTTTTCCCACCTTTTCTTAATTAAAAGAAAACAGGAGAGCTGACAAGGCAGCTGCATTTCAGCCCATGATCAGCAGCTGCTCCTGATTTTTTTCCCTCACACGTGTCAGCAAAGTTTTTACAAGAAAATTGTGCTGTCCTCTCGCCACGACCTTTTTGCACGTTTTCAACAGCACATAAACCAGCTGCGAAGTTTATTCAAGGCCCATGGCAGTCAGACCACTGCCCAGCACCAGGGGCAGCCCAGTGCAGGAAGGGCAAGCTGGGGGTGCAGTGGGGGCAACCAGTGGCCCTCAGCCACCAGACACCTGCTGTGGCTTCACATCACCAGTGCCACCAGCATTTCTGACCATGGCAGGTCATTGCTCTCCACCAAAGGCATCAGCCATGCACTCCCCCACCTAACTCTGTTTTCAGAAGTGGGGTTAACTTTATTGCCAGTCATGCTTCTCAAATTATTTTCTTTTTTTCTGCCATGGGTTTTGTGGCAGCTGTCAGGCTGTCCCCTTGAAACCCCACCTGTAATGTAAAGTCAAATGTCACACTTCAGGCTCTCTGGTTTGCCATTAGAAAACATTAAAAAAATAAAAATTAACCCCCCAAAAAATATCCCCCTGCTCCTGTCTTAGCACTGAAATTGCTTTTTCTTTATAATTTCTATAATTGTCTGAGTCTTCAGGTTTCATATGAGAGATCACACCCTGTAATCATGGTTATGATCCTTCAACAATTACTCGTCCTCTTCCTCCTCGAGCTCTCTGTGGGGGCACAATGTTCACGGCAGCGAAAGACCTGTATCAGTTTAATCCCTCTGTCTTTTCCTTTCGTGCTTTGGTGCATTCAATACTTTTGTCAGATGTAATTATATCTGGGTAATGAGGAGATGAGTTCTGAGCCGAAGTTAAATAGTTACAAGGTGTGTGAGCTTGTCCCACACACGGAGGCAGGAATTACAGGCTGAGGAATAAAAGTTTTCCTTGTCAGTGTGATCTGAGGGGTGTCAGAGGAGCAGCAGCTACCAAGAACAAAACAAGCCCAGGGCTGATTCGACCTGGCCCCATATGCAGGTGGCAGAAAGTGCCTGGATCCTAATATTTGTTTAGAAGAAAGGTATATATATTAGAAAAAAAAAAAAAAAAGAAGCAGTACAGCACATCTATTCATTAAGAAAACATATTTTGAGCAGAGGCCCCAACTTAGTAAAAATCATCCACACCTAATTTAATGAGCCATGCCAATAAATTCAGGAGGGGCTGGGATTTACTGTCTGAACGTCACAACAGCCCACCTCACCCCAAAAGTGACTCCAAGACACCGGGGTTGCACCAGATTTACACGGGCAGCTGCGAGCAGAGTCACTCCTTTCCAGTAAGCACCAGGCTGGATTTTATAGCTTTTTTTTTTTTTTTTTTTTTAATCCCCTGGTTTTGTGTGAATTCTGCTGAAGGGGAAAGGGTGTGGAGGAATCAGTGCGGGAGCTCCTAAAGGTGTAGCATCCAGCAGCTGCTCAGGAAATCTCTGAAATCCCCACGTCAGCGGGCTGGGAAGGGCAGGAGAGCGAAGGGAAGTACAAAAGCCGTTACCTATTCACTGCAGCCAAAGGTGTTTCCTTTCGCTCCTCTTCACTCAGTGTAAGGGGGGGAAAGGGGTGGAAGGAGCAGCCAAAAAACTGGAGCAGGCAGCCTGATGCTCATTTTAAGAGAAGCCAATTTCACAGGGGAAAAAGGGAGCATTAACCCTTCGGCTCGCGGGATGCACGCTGCCCCCCCCCCCGCCCCCGAGTGTCTGGGCAGGAGAGCAGCATCTCTGCGGGGGCTGGCACCCCTGCCTGGGGGTCACACACAGCTCTGTCTTCTTCCAGTGCCCCTGCCCTGAGGGTCTGGAGGGGTCCGGATGCTGCAATTGTGCAAATTTCCAGCGTTTTGCTCATTTAGGAATTAGAGCCATTGCTTAATTCAGGGTGGCTTTAGCAAGTCATGTCCTGCCCCTTTGTCAGAGAGAAAGAGGGCAATTTGTGAGAAAGGATGATAAAATCTTCACCGTGATGGGACACCTGACCTGTCACCCACAGCACCGCTGCTGGCATGGGCTGGACGTCTGTCTGAGAAGCATTAGAAGGACATATAAGCGCATTTTTATTGTAACCTGAATTAAAATGGGTTATGATGGCAACCTGGTCTAGTTGGGGGTGTCCCTGCTGACTGCGGGGAGGTCGGACTAGATGACCTTGAAGGTCCCTTCCGACCCAGATGATTCTGTGATTCAGGGACACCAAAACTTCAGTAGCATAAAAAGCATTTTCTGCCCCTGTCCCAGCAGCAGCACCCTGCAGGGTCAGAGCATGTTTCTCCAGTGCCTCTCTCCTCCTCTTCTTCCCTCCAGCCTCTGCAATCTCCTCCTGAGATGGACATCTCAGAGATGCAGACAAAGACATTAACATCTCAGAGAGGCAAACCCCCTGGGCTACTCAGAGCCTCTCAGGCTCCTCACATCATTGTCCATGCTGTGGCCCAGCCTTGGACATGGAAGGAAAGGTTCAAGGTTTATGTAGAGGCCGAGGGTTCAAGGAGATTATTGGCCCCTTTCCCACGCCTGGTGGAGTCAGGGGAAACTCCTCCCGTCTCTCCAATGGGGTTTAGTAAGAGCCTTTCACGAGCACGGTCTGTGGCATGTCCCTGCCTGCTCGCTGGCCTGATGTCCAGCATTTTGCTCTTCCCAGAGCGTGGAAGGGAAGATGTGAAAGAGGATGTTACACAGTCAGGTCAGTAATTTTGTCTCTTGGCATCCTGCTTTGATAAGAGAAAAAAAACCCACTAAGACTAACTAGCATTTTCAGGACAAACCGTCCAGCAACAGCTCTAAAAAGAGAGGAAAAAAAAATCCAAATGGCTCATTACAGTTAGGTAAAATAATCTAAACCCACATATCCTCAGAGCCAGTGAAAGCTCAAATGCTGGGCAGGACAAACAGCTGCGGAGTGGCCCGTACCTCCAGAGGAATAAAGCCCTGAATAATGCTGTGGCATCCAGGTGGCATGAAGAATAGTAATTTGAGTGTCTTGGCTTTTAGAAGCCGCTTTCCTGGCTTTGGTTTCCAGGAGAGAAGGTGGCCCTGCCCCAGGTCTCAGTGCATTGCCACTGCCTCGGGTAGCCACCCGATGCCCCCCTCCCTATTGCTCTGTGAAACTCTCTAACTGTTTGGTGAGGTGGCTAAGGACTCCAGGAGGGCTCAGGCATGTCCCCAGATTGGTGACAAGACTCTGGAGGGGCAGGAGGCTGGGGTAGCATTGCACATCTGTGGGAAAGTCTCTCCTGCAGCTGGGGGCTTTGGAGCCAGCAAAGGGGCCGGCCATGGCCGTGGGCACAGCCAGGGCATGGGGCTGGCACACAGGAGAACCCCAAAGGCTCTGATGCTCTTCTGAGATTCCACACCTCCTCCTCCTTGTTCAATGGCAAAGGAGCACCCATGGCTTCCCAGGTTGGTCTGATCTGAAATGAATCATGGGATCATGGATTTGTTGGAGTTGGAAGGGACCTTGTAGAGATCATCTATTCCAAGTCCCCTGCCAAAGCAGGGTTGCCCAGAGCACATCACTCAGGATGGCATCCAGGCAGGTCTGGAAGATCTCCAGATAAGGGGACTTCACACCTTCCCTGACCAGCCTGTTCCAGCGCTCTGCCACCCTCACTGCAAAGAAGTTCTTCCTCATATTTGAATGGAACTTCCCATGCTCCAGTTTGTGCCCATTGCCCCTCGTCCTGTCACTGGGAATCACTGAAAAGAGCCCGGGTCCATCCTCCTTCAACCCACCCTTTAGATACTTATAAGCACTAATAAGGTCTCCCCTCAGCCCTCTCTTCTCCAGGCTAGAGTCCCAGCTCTCTCAGCCTTTTCTCATCAGGGAGATGCTCCAATCCCTTAATCATCTTTGTTGCCCTACGCTGGACTCTTTCCCATAGTTCCCTGTCTCTCCTGAACTGGGGAGTGAATGAAGGCAATGCCCACATCACATCAGCTATGCCGGTCCCTGCCGAGGGCCGGCAGTGCCAGAACTCGCACGTTTCAAGGCTACTTTGTCTTTTTGCTTTCACCTGCAAGAGCCAAAAGCATTAGTAACCCACGGCGAGAAGCAGAGGGCAATCTTCCTTCTTGGGCAACGTACAGGTCTACACCAAACACCGGTGTCTGAGCTTGCATGGGGTGTCTCACCTTGTTACCAAAGAAGGCAAGCAATTCTGCATCAAAACAACACAAACAAACAAACACCATCTCTCTCTGGTGCTTTGTAGGTGAGCTGCAAGTAAACAGCAATAGCCATGATCAGTTAGACAGTCGTGTTTAATGAGATCTATTTTAGAGATTAACTACCGAGTTTAAAACTCATCATGCTCCTGCTGTTCAGTTGGTCTCAAAATATCATGGAAATGAAAATAATGAGGCCGCAGGTTGCAGTAACTGTTAGGAAATAGTGGCAGAACAATGAAAGAAATGTTGAAAAGAAGAATTTCAGTATGAGACCTCTGACGCAGTAAAAATCATTGGTTAATAATATGCTAATCAAAACATCATAGAGAGTCGCAATTTCATATGGAGAGGTGGCAGGGAAACCAAACTTAACTAAATAACGATCCTCCAGTGCTCGTGGAAGTCAGAATCCTGAAGTAACTGAATGAGTAAATAGCAACTGTTTCCACTGGTACTGCCTCAGCATATTATTTTTTTGTTTTCATGGAAAAAAAAAAGGTTAGGTTTGTGCAAAAATTAAAAAATGGCATTTTACATCGCTTTTTCAGGCTTGGAAAAGGACTGTGATAAAAAATGATTTAAAAAACGTTCTCTTGTTCAGGAGAAGCAGAAGAAAAAATGTTGTCCCTCCCAAGTCTGAGCTGTCCATCCAACAGTTGATTACCAACGTCCACACATTTCACAACAGAAAACGGCAGCTTGCCTGGCCCTACGCTCCCTCCTCTCTCTCTCCCCAGGGAGATTGGGTCACCGAAGCTCCACTGAAATGTTGTTTTCCAGGGATTCTGCAGACAGGTTTTATCCTAAAGGTAAAGTGCATTGATTTCAAGATATGAGGACACGTGGAAGCTCAGGGTGTTTCATTTCCCAAGCCCCACTGCAAAAGCTGCATGTGACACTTCCAGGGGGGTTTGGTTAAACCCTCATGGCACTGCCGGCAGACAGGGCATTAATTTGCCCTTTTGGCTGGAGTTACCATCACATCCCCCAGGAAATGCTTGGACGACTGTTCCAGCATTTTGCTGTTGATCCTTGGCAGTTCCAGGTAGCAACAAGTGACACAAGTGAGTCTCCTGGGGACCCAGGACCTGCAAGGAGAGGACACTGCCAAGGGCTTCCTCATCCTGTGGATTAACCGAACGGTTCTGGGGACATCTACCAGTTTCTCATAACCAGGCTGGAAAAGTACAAGCCTGAGATTTATTACATCTGCCCTCCTGCCTGTCTAATTATTTGCCCATGTATTGCATGGCACTGCTGGGAAGCCCTGGCAAGCCCACGAGATGTCTGCTTCTTCACGGCTGCTCAGGCTGGAGACTCACACAGAGCAGGGTTGTGTAACATAATAAAAGCCATCCTAGAACAGTGTATGTCCAATACACCTGGGCTGGTTTGCAAAACAGGTGTGTTTTTGGCTGGGCAGGGTGGATCTGGCTGCACCTAGCATGTCGGGTGGCATCAAAGGAGGCACAGGGCTGAAAGTGGGTGAAGGAGACAAAAAGGAGGGCTGGGAGAGAAGCTTGGGTGGAGAAGCAGGTGGAGAGGTGGCAGATGAGAGGCTGGAGTGTGGGCCGCGGTGGCGTTACACTGTGCTCTGCAATGCCACCTGAGGAATTAGCTGGAGAGTGAGCATGGGGGAGAAGAAGAAAGCTGTGCCAGAGCAGAAGTGTTTAGTGGATGCAGTGATGGAATGGGCCACCCCTGCCCTGGGTGTGCTCAGGCACCGTCAGCCTGACTCCCCATCACTGGGGGCTTCCCTGCACCCAGGGGTGCCCAGAGCACCTCGGTGCCCTACACCTCCCACCAGCCAGACCCTACCATCCCCAAAAGCTCACTTTCTCTCCAGCATCATTTTCTCTGGAAATGCTCTTTGGGGAAGGCAGCAGAGCTCACCTCCAGACAGAGCACGACCACGGACAGGGGACAACCGGGGCTTTTCTGGGTGCAAGGGGCTGGCAACAGGCAACAAAGGGATGATTCAAGGACTGGCACTGCTTGCTTCCACCCCGAGAGGAGAAGGAACTCTTCCACACACGGCCTATCCCATCATCCCAACAGACTGACTTGTCCGGACCAGTCGGTGGCTTCTGTACAACAATTAAACTTTGCCGAAATGGTAAAGCCAGTCTCTATAAATCCAGTTCCAAACCGAGTATTTTTTATGACGGAGGCCACAGCTTAATATAATTAACTGTGACTTACACGCTGGTTACTCTGGTGTGATGTCAGCTTCTCCACACTGTTTATTTTAATTAAAACAGAAATTGTAGGTCTTGAGTGCTGGTAATTACAGCCTGTGGACTCAATTTGCCAAAGCCCCTAATTAACCTGCTATGTGTCTACCTGACTTGAGGTGTTAGTTGAAACATGACTGGTGCAGTGGCATTATGTTGTCTGCAGTGATGGAAATACAGTAGGAAGACATGACAGGCTCTGTGATGGGGGATCCATATTTTAAGCTGTTCTACATGACATTCCTTTCACTTTTATGTAGATTACCAGTTTCCTACCTGAGACTTTGTAAGTGATAGACTGGCTGAGAAAATGGATTTGATGAGAGATGCCCCCTTTTTCAGAATATATGCTCAGCAAGGTTTGGAAATCTGGTATCTTTGAGGCAGCAGATGGCAGCAGGGCAGGTGGACAGGGCATGGTCCTGTGAGGATGTCTTTGCCTCTGGAGGAAGGCCAGTAATCTTTCACCTTAACGCTAATAATGCTTCTACCCTGCCTTGGCAGTGCTGTCTGCCTTGAGACACTTTAAAATGCAAGTACTTCTCTCCCAGTTCAGCCACAAACTCACATCATTCAAGTCCCTCCTTAATTTCCCATCTCCTGCCTGCTATCACACTTAATGTATTAATTCCCCCTATAAAAGCTCTGCATATTCTCATGTTCCTGTATCCCCGTAACTACTCTAGTTTCTCTCTTCCTGACCTGTGTGGACCAGCCAGACATTTCACCACCAGTGCAACGGGGAGTTTTGCCATTGCCTACGGTGACCCAGATCAGGGCCTGGAGACAGACACGCTGCCCTGCTTTTCCCATACTCCAAAAACCTCAGCTCTCCATAAGCTTGGAGCTACACTGACTACAAAGAGCATTAATTTAACCTGCAAAAAATATGCTTCCAAAACCGAGCTGCTTTGCACAGATCAACCTCTGCGTAATTTGAACCTGTGTTTTTGAGGCTAAATGTATACCAGGTACAAATTAGGCAGCTATCTGCTTAGATTTGCCATTTCGCTGTCTTTTCTTGTAAATTTTCCCCCTTGCTCATTTCTGTCCTTCACACACAGTGATCTTGCAGATAATGTGTACCTGAATGGTCATTGAAGTAAACAATGCAAAAAGACATGCAGGGCCAATACCAAATGCAGTTTCTTATGCGGTTTCTTGATGTACCCATCCAGCTTCAAACATCTTTCTTTTCAGTTGAAAACTCTCCTCTATACTTGAACTTTTAAAAGAAGTCAGTCTGCTGGTTTAGGTACAAATGTGAGCCATGGTACCCCAATCTGCCCTTTAATTGGGTGACATAAAAAATGTAAGAGCTTAGTTTATGGGCTATATACTTTAAAGAGAAGATATTCTCCATCCAGTTTATACTAGAGAGTGAGACATGAAATATTTGCATAGGCTGTTCTTCTTTTCAGTTAGAAGTTAATAATACAGGATATCAAAGTCCCCCTTAATCACTTTAAGAACTTTGTTTCCCAAGGATTTCCCCTACGTTTTTTGGGGAGGGGGAGTGTATTCCTTGGAACCTGTCATCACTCAAAGCTGTATTAGTCCACGAGAAGAGAGCTGAGGGAAGGCGAGGGGGATGGAAGGGAAGGTACACTGTACGTGCATGATACATGTTAGCCAACATCTCACAACACATTAATCTTCACTCGCAAGGAGAGACAGGCCAACTCCTTGGGACTTCGCCACTATAACCCTCTCCTCCTCATTCATGAAGATAAATGCCCTCAGAGTGATCAGCCATCATGTATTCTTTATGCATGTGCCAGATGGCTGTCTTGTAAGAGAGAAATCTTCTCTACAGGGAGCAAACAGGCAGGATGGCTAGCAGTGAGCTTCCCACAGGTGTGACGTCCGTCCGTCCGTCCGTCCATCCATCCCTGCAATTCAGTGTGCTTTTGTGTGATGAGCTGGCAGGTCATCCATCCTCACTGGCTGGGTGGAGCCAGGCTGGGGTAGCCCCGTTCCCATGGAGATTGCTACTCCTTCCCCATGTGCCATTAAGGTGTAAATGACAGGGTTTTCCTAAATCCATCCCCCAGGAGTGTCTCACAAAAGATCGGTGAGGAAACAGCGAAGAGCAAAATGGGTGTGGATGTTTCTGGGGCTTGAGGAACAAGCCGTGACAGCACATTGACTGGCACGATCTTGTGCTTGCTTTCTCTCTTCCTCCCTTCTAGAGGTCAGATGCTGGTGACCTCACATCACCCGTCAAAGTGCCACCAGTATCCACACTGACTCTGGGAGATGGTGAGCAGGAGTTCATTTTCCCAGCTGAGAGGCTGTTGGGCAGGGGCAGCTCGGAGACACATATCACTAATTTCTCCATGCCTTCTCTCCCTCTCCTTGTCATCCCCATGGACTCAGTTCCTTCTGACTTTGACATACCAAAGCAACAGCCAAATCAGGGAAGCAAATATTGCAGACTGAGTCCTGAAGCCAACTGTGAGGCTGGACTACACCAGCATTTGCAAGTCTGAACAAAACCTGATCTGTGCATCCTATCGGTCACTGCCTCCTCCCACCCCAAAAATCTGAATTACCTGCAAGGACAGCCTAATCAAGAATAAAAAGTAGAGTTAAAGAGAGAGATTACATTTGTTTCAACATCAAACTCTAAACAGTTCATAATGGGCATGAGTCTTCTTGTACAGGAGTAGAATCTTTCTTTTTCTTTGGAAATTCCCACTCAGCGTCTCCAGGATTCTGGCCTAAACTGTTTCGTGTATTAGAAATGGTTCTAGCTAATTATAGTGTTGTTGAATCAAGGGAGAGATATAAATGGTAACACTAAGTATTTTTATTATTATTATCACTGACAGTTGCAGGCTCAGAGTGCCTTAAGTTGAATTAAGTGAATGAAAGACCCATGGGCTCTCGGCATTATTTTATGTCTTGAAGAAATACCCAGGAAACTAAGCAACACAATTATCAGAATGCTGTTAGATCATTTATAATGGAAAACCCACCAGATTCATTAAAACAGCCAGTTCTAGCTGTTCCCAAAGCACAGGGTTAACCGAAGGATTTCTCCTGCAGTGCTGAGGGGAGCTGCTCGACAGGACGGCGTGTTAATCTTCACACAAAATGCATGAATTGCTGGGCAGGTCTTCATGAACTGGATCAATTAGAGAGCAGCATTGGAGCTGGCTGTTTCATTTGGCTGCTGTTCATACATACGCATGCCAGGGAGAAATAACTTTGTCCTAAGCTGCTATGTATCAATGCATCAACTTGTAGACATGTGCTAGACAGCTTGAGGAAGAGGGTGCCATGAATCAGCCATATGTAAGAGGTGCTGTTTTCTAAATGGGAGCAAACTGCTCCAGGCTCATATTTGAGTCTCAGGTTCCTGCTGAAGACCAGAAAGATTTATTTTTCTCATTTATCTGTGAGACCCACTGTTTTCCCACAGGTATCCCCACCTGCATGTGCAAGTATCTCGGCTGGTACCTCCTCCTGGTTGGGCAACTTGGGTCAGTAAAACCATTGCTCAACCACAGAGCCCCACTGCACTCTGAGCACTATGAGCTCTGGGATCCTGGGAGTCAGGAGGCTCAAACACCTCTAGGTTATGGGTCAGGAGTCAACATACCGGTATATTTAGGTTGCAAGTTCCTAACAGCAGGGACCGTTGCTTTGTTCTGTGTTTGGATAGTGTCCTGCCCGTGGGGCCATGCCCCAAGGTTAGGGCCCTTCGATGCCACGCTCGTAGTGTGAAATTAAATAATAAAATAGCAGCAATAACCATAGTAATTAGCACTTGCTTTGACTTGTTGCCACCGACCCACCAACCACAAACATTACTCAGGGTTTATGATCATGTCTTCCAAACTGTGAATTCTTGCAAAACACCTACTATCTCTTCACACATGGAGAAGGGGGAAAAAGTCAGAAAAACAATTGTCTACAACAGATCTCATCACCCAGATTCCTCTGGGTTGCCAGTGTTTCCCTCTAGCTGTAAAAAGTCTCTCCCCACTCCAGCTCCACCAGGTGGGTACTCCTCTCTCTCAGGTAAGGTCCTCCACTGCATCTCCAGTGGGGAAGCAAAGGAGGGATGATGCTCAGCTGGATTTCTTCTGTCTGACATCGAGTATCAGCCACAGCATGAGTTAAAATAGGGGCATAATAGGATAAATGAAAGGGAGTGATTGAGAAGATGTGGGCGACGTGACAGACAAGCAAGCTCCTTGCATGTTGATGAGAATGGCATTATCCAGGCGATGGTTGGTTTCTTTTTGTGTCTTGTTTAAAGGGGCAGCATCTTTGAGCAGCCTGGATTTCTTGAAGGATAATAGTTATATTGCAGAAAAATCCCATGTCTTCTCGGTGAATCAACTCTACATTCATTTAACCCAAAAAGCCCACGAGGCAAATTAAAACAAACAATTTCAAAAGCAATCCATTGTGGGACAGGAAACCTTCGCAGGGGTTGTCAGCCTAACACACAAAGAAATAATGGTAACCCATTGTGAAACAAGCTGATATTTCAGTGAGTTTTTAATAAACCAGAGCATCAAAACAATGGAAAGTCTGCCAACACTCACGAACTACATGTGAGAAAGCCTCTTGCAGCCTCTGTGTTCATCTTTCATCAGAGGTGCTTGCTAATGCTGTCACACAATTCTGCTTTTATAGTATATGCTTTATACGCATGCATTATTCTCAGGCATTTACTGTGGCCCTGCAATTTGGAGAAGTACAGAACACTGAGCTCCACAGAAGGAAAATGTGTAGATGGATTCGAAAGCAATTCTTGCCAAAGGAGCCTTAAGGCCTAGGTGTGTTCACAACCTTGACAAAGTTACAGAAAGATGAAGGAGAAGGGGCAGGAAAACATATAATTAAAGTAGCACGATGTTACTGTGCACTTATAAACACAGAATGAACATGACGTGCTTTTATCGCGAGAGATGCTGTTCTGTTGTCACCAACTTTCCCATACAGAGGTCATTCAGACACAGAATGGCCAAAACAAGACATTGAGACTGATTCTGCACAGGGCACGTCTCAAAGAGGAGTCCCATTGAATTCAGCAAGCAGGAAAAAGTAGTTCAGAGAGAGCAACAACGATGAACAATTTAGTTATGAAACAGAATACTCTGGAGGCAGTTTAAAGAAGGCAGTCCAGGTCAAAGCTGTTGTGATGGGAGAGAACTTTTAAATTGCTCAGGGTTTAAGGGGACCCAATGTTCCTTCTGATTTAAGAATCGGTTCCAGCTGGAGATGGGCCAGCTTAGGATCCACGAACAGATACAAACTCAAATTGCAGGGGAGGATAGGACCTGGTAGTTAGGATTAGACTTGTCATGCACTTTATCTACTATCTTGGTAGTGACAGCAACCCAAACCAGATAACTCTGAGGAAGACAGAAGAAGCTGCTCCACAAAAATTTAGGGATAATTTCTTGATTTAAGGTTCTAGTTTGAACTGTAGTAACAATCAGCGAGAGGAAACAACATTAATCAGGGTGATGTTCACAAGGTCACAGCGTTAGACACAGCTACTGCTATTGCCAGTTGGACTATTTGCTCTATTTTGCTTCCCAAAGGAGCCCAGTAGGTATCACAAGCTATACCGTGCTCCACTGGTACTACTAGGAGTCAGTTCTCTCATAAGCCAAGAGTAGCAATGTGGCAGCACGGTGCCCATGAGGAGGGAAAGGGAAAATGTTGATCCCAGCAATGGGACAAGCTGCAGAAAATACCGCCCCTCGCACTCCAGCAGTCAGACAGTCCAGTTCTTTGCTAGCATCTCACAAATCTGTGCCAACTTCTCCTGTGCCCTCCAAACTCATGATCTGATGGCCAGGTACAGACATCTACAGCTGTGTTATCCTTCTGCGTAGGTGAGAGAAGGTGGCTTGGCCCAGTAAGATGTCCAGCCAAAGGCTTTAACCAGCTTTTGCCAGCTTTTAGCTTTCCCCGTGTCAGTGCTTGAACCAAAATGATACTCTGGATGGTTCCCAGCAGTGACAGCAAACCACTGAGCCTCATGTGATCTGTCAGCGAAACTCACTTGTCTAGTTTTTGGCTTACACCCTCCTGCTGCAGCACTTCCACCCCCCACAATGCCCCTGACACGTGTCTCCTCGTCCAGACCTGGCCACTGACACAGCACGGGGTCCCTGAGCAGAGCCATGGGACCATCTCTGCAGCCACAGCATGGCCATGTCTCTAAGGAGTGATGTGCTCTAAAGCACAAGGAGCCCACCCTCTCCCACGACCATGTTGAACGCCAGCCTTGTAACCTGCTGTGGGAGAAACCAGGACTTAGGAGTTCAGGCAATACTTTACAGAAGAGCCACCACAACGAGCCTGAGATATGCCAGGAGCTGTGCAAGCTGTCTAGGCCCTGACAAACTCACTCTTCATATGGCTAAAGAAGAGTAGCCTAACAAATTGCATATTAAATTGATTCTTTGGGAAGCTGGACGTAGTTCTCTGTCGTACTGCAGATGTTTCACAAAAATCTGTCATTGCCTCAGTTTCCCCTCTCTGAAATGACATCTTTGAGATATTCATGAGTAAGCATTTTTTTCACTACCATTGGGAACAATACAGTTTCTGTGTCCCTCACTCCCTGACTGGAGCATATACAGGTGATTTCATGGGATCTTTTACTAACCATGGCCAGCAGCATTACAAGGTGCTATTAAAACTAGTGAGGTGCTCACAGAGGGCAAAATGGTATCTGAAAGAAACAAAAAGGTTGGGCAAAGGAATGGAGGGAAAGCTGAGACCATGGAGTGGTGATCCAACTTGCCTGAGGCACAAAAAAGGACAATGGTGGGGCCAAGAATGAGAACCTCAGTCTCCCCAGGGCCAAACCATCCTTCCAGCATGGGTCCAGATCTCTGCCGGAGGCTTTTATGTCCACACCAACAATCTCATTCATGCCCTAAATTAAGCAGGAGATTTCCTGTGTCTGCGGAGATACTGACAGCATCTTTTGGCTGGGTGGAGTCCCAGGTATTCTCTTATCTCAGATGCCATCCAGAAACATCAGGGATAAGAGTGATACCACTGCTGAGTGGCCCTAGCTGTCATCAGTGATGCTATGACTATTCCTTGTGTGAGCAGGTTACAGCAAAGGAAAGACGAGGTGTGAGGGCTGTGTTTATTTCACTGTATTTTAATGAAGAAATTGGAGCTGCTGTCAGCGTTACCCGTGGGTGCATCAGCTACAAATCAACACTTAAATAAATGAACTAAATGACGTGATGTCAACTACATATTCACAGCAAACTACTTGGTCAGAACACAGACTGAGCACTTTGTAACGCTAAGCCTATCCCCAAAATAACCCTTTGGGTAAAAGCCTGAACTAATTAACGAGTAGGCGTCCTGTTCTGAAAGGCAAAGAACTCAGGGGACACAAATGTTAATATTTAGTATCACCGAAACTAATCAACACTAGAGATGTCTCTGAAAAATCTAAATCTGGCATTCCTCATCCTCGCCTCACGCCAGCCGGAGCTGTGAACAGTGTGAGAGCTGTCAGTTGCTCCCCAGGGGTCCCTGGACCCCCAAACACCAGCAGCCCAGCCCCAAGGGGACACCACTGGGAACCATCAGTTGGAGCGTTTGGTCGGTGCCAGCCCCAATGATGGAGCAGGGAGAGGGATGCAGGTAACTCAGGAACCTGGAGTCCTCCCGTCTTTGAGAAGTGAGAGTTGATGCCACCACAGATGAGTAAGACACTGGGACAGAGGCTGGCGACAGGCACTGCAAGCCCTCTGCTCCCAGCACCTTTCTTCTGGGCCTGCCCCTCAAGCAATGTCAAGCTGTCCCTGACTCTTTAACCAGGATGCTGATGCATGAGGGGCAGTTTGCCCCCAGGGACCAGGAGGGATTGCTCTGCCACTTGGGTGCTGAGCACAGGCTCTGCCATTCCTCTGGGAGGGCAATTTCTCCCAGACCTTCCCTATATCCCAGTCACATGTGGCCTCCTGGACGTGCGATGGAGGTGCAGTACTTCTCACTGCTCTCCTGGCCTCCTAAGCCTCACAGAGATACCACCTGTCTTGTCGAGCTGCAGTATATTTATATATGAAGCAATATGTTGGTTGGACTGGCAGTTTTCTGCTTAGTGGTAGCAAACTTTGGCTAAAAATAATACTAATTTAGCCTCTTTGGCCTTCAGTTTAACCACTCAAATGTTTCATTTGAGGGAGGTGATAGCTGCTTTGATCTGCTTCAGTGAAGGTAGATAGAAAGCCTGAAACTTGCTGGAAGGCGTCTCTTTTTCCACTGTGGCCTTCTGGGAAGATCTTGTGGGTAAGGGAAGCATTAAAACATAGGTGACACCTCACAGGACCTTAATTAGTAGAGGGAAACACCTTGATTGGTATATTCTTTGACTGTCTCAGTCAGTTAATACCACCTCTAGGTCCCACACCGCTTCAGCATAGTCCTCAGTGCAACTCTCCTCCTGGGTCCAGTTCCAGCCTGTTGGGGTCTAGGAAAAGCTGAGCATGGGTCTGGGCTGGGTGGTGAAGGGCTGGAAAATGCAGGAGCCTTGAACTTCATCTGCATTTGACAGGGATCCTGCAGAATTTACACAGTCCTATTGGATTTTATAGTCTCTGCCCAAGGAAGAAGAGCTCCTTCATGGAGGAGCTCCATGGAGTTTGGGTGCCACTCTGCTGGCTGTAATTAAGTGCACTTGGCTGAATGATCTTGTTCAATTTATATGTGATACTTTCCTGGAAGGCTATTAAATGCCTGCTGTTTTCCTAAGATAGGGGCTTTTGAAGCTATTCTGGGCTTTCATATAAAGATACATTTAGACAGTTGCAATAAATAGGAGGATGAATGCTGCTCTGTGAGTGCCATGTGAGGCCATTAGAGGCAGATGGAGAGTTCTCAGCACAGCTGGTTTTGGTGCCTGGGTTTGTTCCCCTTACAAGGATTCTGCAGAAGTCCAATGGCTTTCACTGGAGACTTGTGCAAAACTGATCTAGTAGTACAAACCCTTGGTGCTGGGCAATCAGGGGCTTTCCATGAGTCAGTATGACATGAGAAATGTTATTTTGAGATGTCTCCTCTTCCTCTTACCCATCTTGTCTTCAGAATCTTTAGGTATTGAACACCCTTTGTTCAGAGCAGGTCAGAGCCCTTTCTCCCAGCCAGACATGCCTGCTATTCATGCACAGATTAAGACTGTTCAGGAACCTTGTGGCATGAAGGAGACCTCAGGGCATCCAGATGGATCAAGTGTGGCTAGGCTGGTCTACCCACAGATGTCCTCTGTTGGAGTCTTCCTCAGCTTTTGCAGCGCTTACAGCTAACAGCAAGGGCAAGCATCAGCCAGCAAGGCAGAAGAGCCATGATCAAGACAGAGAGTAAATGGATCAAGCTGCTGCAGTTGCTCTTCTGTTGAGTCTTTAACCTCTGAAATTGGTAACTAAATTGGCAAAGCCTATGGCCAAAGCTGGACTGGTCAGCTGGTTACTGCAAGAAGTAAGGAAGCCACCAAGTGACACCAGCCAGGCTTGCTTAAGAGGCAACTTCAAACTCTTTTGTGTATTAAAAGACCGAGAGCGCAGCTTTCAGAGGAACTTGCACAGCTCATTTGATTTCTCCACGCAGAAAACGCTGCGTAAGTTTGAATCATGAAATGCAGGCTGCAAACAGTGATGGATTCTGGAGACTGAGAACACATCTGAAATTGGACCCCAGCTCTGAAGTAGGCGCAGGACCTGGCATCCCCAGATTCTGATGTGGGAAGAGCTGGCTCCAAATGCTACACATGGTCCCCAGTTTCTATTAAGGTCCAAACTGATTTTTTAATGTTTGCAATCTGAATGCCACCTCATACATAGTCTGCATACTCCTATTTTAGGGATGCTTTAAAATGGGGATCAAGTTCTCCTGTGTCACTGAGCACTGAGGAGGGATTCAAAAACTCAGGAGGAGCCTATTAGGTATTTTAGGGCAGGTTGCCAGTTCTTTTGCCAGTACACAGACTACTACAAATTCTTACACGCACATACATAGTTCAGACTCGCCCTGCGCAGTGACACCCAACCGCATTTAATTCCTGTGCATACCATCTCTCTTTGCCAGCCTCCTCTCTGACGCTTTTTTCCTTGTTCTCAACAAACACAATTCTAAATTCAGTCCCTGAGTTTCCATTAAGGATGAGCAAAGCAGAGCTTTAAACTCTGAAGCTGTTTTAACCCATTTGCTCCTGGATCAAAAAGCTTCCCAGTTTCATTCCAACAACTCAGGAAACTTTCCTCCACTGAAATGTGAAAAAAAAAAAAAAAAAAAAAAAAAAAAAA
>NW_015090832.1:911768-962820 GCF_001431845.1 Calidris pugnax | reverse complement strand
GGGTTTAATATTTTTCCTAGAACTTTTTTTTTTTTTTTTTTTTTTTTTTTTTTTTTTTTTTTTTTTTTTTTTTAAAAAAAAAAAAAAAAAAAAAAAAAAAAAGAAGGGGGGACTAAAAAAGGATTAGTTTTAGTAAGGTGGAGCAGTTTCTTTCTCTGGTGTGGTTTTACTTGCAGAGATGTGAGTTAAAGGAATGATGGTGAATACAATCTTAAGACCTGATCTGAGTCTTCTGTGAATATTCCTTTGTGGAGCACGCTCCAGCATATTCTGGTCTGTACTTGCGGTTGGTAGTTCAAGGTCACATTAAAGAGTCTGACAGTGCAGCTCAGATCCTGCAGCACCTGCTCATGCCTCGGCTCTGATAATTTTTCAGCAAAAAAAAAAAAAAAAAGTACATGAATAATTGTAGGGAAAAAAAAGCTCCTGACGCCGTGTGGTTTCATTTTGGTTTTATTGTTTGTGGTAAGAAAGGGGCATCAGACGGAGAAGAAGCTTAGGTGTATCGTTCAGCACTGATGGAGTTAATTGTGATCCCCTTTCCTATGGCCATCCACCACTGGGTGAATGCAGCCGCATTGTCCATGATCACAGCGCTGTGCTAAATGTGCTGCTCTTCCTGGAGCCATAACGTGAAATACTCGGGGCTGTACTAACAAAGACCTTACACTCTGTTTTGCGTGTGAAAACATGGAGCTTTTCCATGAGCAGTTCCCTGGCCCCTCATGGCATCGTGGTGCAGTCTGTGCTTTTACAGTCCCCTGAGAACTGCCTCAGCAGATCCACCATAAACGCCTGTTTTCCAGGATTTAAAACTGGGCTGGGAAAAAAAAATCCAATGGGCTGAAACCTGGCATTTCAAGGCTCATCTGAGGAGTCAGTTGCTCATATTGCGCCAGATTCTGGCATCTTCAAAGGGTGAATTTCTATTTCCTTGTAACTGAAACTGGTAAGAGTCACTGGAAGAAAGCTTGAAAAAGTCTGAGTATTAACTTCAGATCAGGCGTGTTTGAAGTTGAGCAATGAGCACCTTGTGTGTACGTATATGAAGCACATACTTCCCCAACTGAGAGTTAGTTATTGATAAATCCACGATGTGATGTAGCAACAGCTTCCAGTGTTCTGTAAGAGCTAGTACTTAATCAACTAGAACTAGGTGAAATGGATACCATGTAATAAGCGTTATTCTTGTGGAGGTGCCAGCTCCAACCCAACAATTTTAAATTGGAGCTTGCTGATGTTTTTCATCACTCTGACCTGATCTGAGCTCTGCGCTCAGGATCACTATTGACTGTTAGCTGTGAAATCATCAAGTTTCTGCTCTCTGAAGTGGCAAAAAAAAAAAGGTTTCAATCACTCTGCACAAGCCCATCATCTCCCTCCCTGCAGCGGGTCCCTGCACAGTCTGCTCCTGGTCCTGCAGCCTCCGTTTCCACCAGCGCTACTTCTCATCCTCTCACCCGTTTGGGACAGACACTGCAGAAGCACTTCAAGTGCATGTATGTCATTGACTGGCAAATGGAAGATTTTACAGCATCATTTGATCTTTTGATTCAAGCCTTTGGAAGAAATGATCCACCAACACAAGAATGCCTGTTTTGTAAAGAATTTACTTCTCTCCGGTGACAAGAAATGTCTTAAAGATTTGCTTGCCTGCCCAAGTTTTGCTCTGCTGTGGTTACACTAATGCATATGTTTCACTCAAGCTCCAAAAGTGCTGGTGTTGAGAAACCTGGGCTCAGACCAACAAAAGGTACATGGAAAGCAGAATATTTTGCTGCACAAATGGAGAGCATCTAGGGTTTGCACCTGTGCAATTACTTTGATGTAGTCATACTGGAGCAAGGAGAGGAAAAAAAGCAATGTAGACGAAGCTTTCAGCTGACAGAGAAAATGAAAACACAGCTTGTGGTTGTGTGAACTGATCTGTGATAAAAATGTTTGCATAAAATTACATGCAAATGACTGGGAAGTACAAACATACCCACAAGAAAGTCTGTTCCACTCAGGACCAGAAGCAGAAGTGCTGGAAATATAGGAAGCAAACTTGACCTCAAGAAAGTTGCAGGGTGAGGGTGTGAGCCTCTCTCAGCCAAAATCAGTGATAAAGCACTCAGTTATCTCACTGGGCATGGGATCACCCCCTGGTTTTGCAGACAAAGGGATTCTGTCTAGCTCAGAAAATATTTAGGTAAGCCCCCAAATTGCTATCATTTTACAGATCTTATAGGTGTATGAAACCTGTAGAAGTGCACCTCATGGGGAATACCTCTTTGGGTCCTCATCTGTCTATTTTGAGGTGGAGGCTGGGATGGGCATTCAAGATGCAACAGAAGAGGCATTTGCAGTCATCTATCTCATTCCCTTTGCCAAATCATGATTATTCTGGGTTTCAGAAACCATAACTCCTTTGGGGATCGGGGAGAGCCCCTCAAATCATGATTATTCTGGGTTTCAGAAACCCTTTGGGGACCGGGGAGAGCACTGGTCAGTATGACTGTAAGCTCCAGATCAGTGCTCACCTACTGAAGACAGTTACTCATGCTGGTGTGTCTTGGCTGTTTCTTGAAGGAGACTTTGCCCTTCTAAAAGCTTCTGTCCATCATCTGCAGGTGGCTTCCTCTGACAGTGAGGGCTGCATCTTGCCTGCTTGTGTGCGAAACCATCTGACGGAGCCACCAGCAGTTTAACTGGGGTCTTCCTGAGGTTGTATAAGATATGGACTTTTTTTTTTAGGAGTCTGATAGGTTGAAGACATACAGATATATATATTTAAGTGTGTGTAAATAAAAATATGGTTTTCACCCTCATTTTAACTGAAGATAGGAAAAGTAATAATTATAACTTAAACAGCATTGATGCAAAATCACAACAGTATTTTGCTTATCTGATCTTATCTTTCCTTTGATGGTCTGGGTTGCACAATGATTACAGCTAACTCTGCAGAGGCTGAGAGATAGCATAATATTGCTCATGAAGGTTATCATCTCACTGCTTCTCATCATGGCCACACTGTTGTTAATAACCCAAGCTTGAGTTTAAACAGGAATACTTATCTTTAATGTATATTTCCTGCTCCCATATATTTCAGGGAAAAGCATTGAATTTATTGGCAAGAAGGACAAACAAAAACAGACTCTCACGAGATGTTAAGCACATATAAAAATCCAGATGTTTCCAGCATCAGGATTTTTAATTTTTTTCCTTTCTTTTGGTCTCTGTTTTCCTGCCAGGCCTACAGGAAAGCACACACAGAATGAAACCTCTCTCCAATGGCAGCTTTGAGGAGCAAACTCTACAAACAAGAAAAAACAAACACAGTCAAAATCAAGCGTTTTCCTCCTTTGCCATTTGTTCGGCTGCTGCTGCCGAGACCCAGGCTCATACCTGAGGTAAGAGTTTTTCCTGTTCCTTCCAAGGCCTCACTTAAGTGACCCGGGGACTTCTAAGGCTGGGAAAGGGGGGGCACGAGGAGGTGTCTCATCTCACAGATCCTTTCTGCACAACGTCTAAGTGATGACTGCTTATTGATCCTGAGCCTGCGTGTGGCCGTGGAAATAAAAGTTGTATTTGTTGAACATCTCACTGTCGCCAGGGCATCCTTATCTCTGCTGCAAATTGGGGGTGACACAGCCTCCGCGGGTTCTCGGGGAGGCTGGGGAGGGAAAGACCTTGTGCTCAGGACTAAGGAATTTCCTTTATTATCTGATTAATCTTTAGGACTTCCCTGCCTTCCTTCCCCTCGTCTTACAATCACGCTGTGTATAGGCCTGGAGGACTCCTGGGAGTTTGAAGGACACGCTGATTTATTCATTGTTGCATTACTGCATTAATGAAGGGCAGTAGTCTTTCCAACTCGGTGGGTTCTCTAGACTTGATAAAACTTGCATAAAAACTCTGGGAGGATTCATCTACTGCATTGCTACTACTCCTCTGCTTCATTAAATAGCTGCTGCATTAGGTACACTGCAAAATATTAGGGCAATTAGTGATTTACATTTATATAAATTTGATAGCGACCTGCGATAAGAGAATGATACTAGAGCATCTTGCTGATGCTACTTTTCTGCTCAGAGTGTTATTTCCCAATATCTTACTCCATCCTGACCTAGCAGTAATGAAGTCAATGAAAACTTTTCTTTTGATGTGAGAGGGAGCAGGAAAAAACTCACCCTTAGATTCCTTACACAAGCCTGGCTCTCATTAAAGTTACTGGAAAAAATATATGTGTCCAGTGTGTATACGGAAATTATGTTGATTGTCCCTTCTGGCTGTAAAAAAAAAAACAAAAAACAAAAAACAAAAACAAACCAAAAAAAAAACCCCAAAAAAGCAAAACAGAAAAAAAAACAAAAAAAAACCCCCCAAAAAAGCAAAACAAAAAACCCATTAAAAACAGCAAGCAAAATAATTTAGGAAGGAGAGCACAAGTCTAACAAAGAATATTTTTCCAGTGTATTAAGTAAGTACCATGTATTCCATGGTTGTGCTTACTGCTCAGTAGGGGAACTCATTTTCAATGGAGAATAGCAAAGTTAATCCTGTTCTGTTTTCTTTTGCTTACTAAAAGAGCTGAAAGACAAGCATTTGTTAATTGCATGTACAGAAAATGCACATGCGGAGCTCAATTTAATCCCCAAAGTTATAAAGATTCCAAGAAAACCTGTTAAAATTAGGAAGAGAGGGAGAAAGGAAATTCCTTATTTCTTTTTCCCTTTTTTCTAAAAAAAAATCTGATTGTGGTGGAAAACTGAATGTTGAAAACTATCCTTCAGTTACACTCTGTAGATGTGGGACTTTCTGTCAGTGCAATGTATCCTGTTTCATCGAGCTCCGATAAGAAGTTTACTGACAGGGGGAAAATGTCTTTATTACACGGAGAATTGTTTGTTCTGCCACAAACAGTTGTGCTAACAACAACGCCTGAAACATTGTCAGGATCTCTCTTTTCAGCCATGTTACTTCTGGAAGAGCTAAGATGGATTCTCTTTAGACATATGGCTGCTGCCTGGCCACTAAGCTTGCCAGAAAGAAAGACAGTGGTCATGTTGTATGACAAAATGTACGTATTCTGCTAAGCAGAATTAATGGCGTCTTCATGACAAAGACCATGGTTTGCTCTCTGAGCAATCACTGGATGCCAGGAAAGCCCTCTCTACATTTCTGTCCAAGAACACCACGTCACACACAATCAGCAAAACTGATATTTGCAAAAAGGCGAGTTTCGACCTCAGGCTCCAAAGCCAGCAGTTGAGGAAAGTCATTTTCCAAACATCTGAGTCACCCTCTCTTCCCCAGCTACCAGCAGGTGCTGCTGCACGTTCTGCCCCTTGGAGAACCAGATCACTTCTTGAGCTGTTGCAAGCATGAGAGTAGCTGGTGATCTTAGTCACCTCTCCGTTAAAGCCTTGCCCTCGCGTCATTGATGAAAGACTTGATCTTTTGCTGTTTTTACAATAGGAACCCTTCTCTCATCACTTCCCAACGTGCCACAGCAGAACAAAGCTATGACCCATCCTTCCGTATTTGCCCTTCTGAGGCACAGAAGGCTCTTCCAAAGGCACAGTCCCATTTTGGGTTTCTTTCCTAAGGCTCAATCCAACAGCCATCTTTTGTCCTCTCTTTGTTGACCCACAACAGGGCACAGGAAATCTCACTTCTCCCAGCCATATGTACACAGTGACCAGTATCTACCTCTTCCCTAATTTTTTTTTTTTTAATTGGTTCTGTGGTTACAGTAGCTTAGCCCATCTGGGGTCCCTGGGAAGTCCCATTGCCTCCTTCACACAGAATTGCCTCGTGCAGTTGTCTGTAAGAGCAAGGACAGGCAGCCTTCAGCACAGCACCCACGCTGCACGTTGGCTTCTCCCCTTGCAGATGAATTTCAGAAATCTCAACCAACTGCGTGATTCCCTTCTGTTTTTAAGAGGAACCGGTGTGTTTACATGCCCAGGGACATTGACAGGCATTGACTTATCCCAAGAGTCAGTCTGTGTCTTCCAAGGCTAGTTAGTAGGGGTTATTAGAGCACAGGCTGTAAGAAGGTTGGTGTCTATATCTGAGGGGAAAGCAGTGGGGATTAGACTGAAATGACCCAATGTTCTGATCAACTGCATGATTCCGGGGCGACTGCTGAAATCTTGCTGAAGATTTTCCTCTGAGGCATGGATTTCCTCTGTGTTCTGCTCTCAAATTTTAGCCTTCAGAGCTGGTCTATTCTCATAGAAGACGAGCTAAAGCGATGGGGAACCAAGTCTGGTCCTGCATCCTGCAGGAATGAGGATATAGGTCTTGCAGAGGTGGAGAGACAGGATAATATTGCTGGTAATGTCTATGCTGCTGCTTCTCCTTAGCACACCCACGCTGTTATCAGTAAGCCAACAGGAGGAAAAAGGTCTCCATGTGACTCAGTTGCTTGTATCTCTTCCTCCAAATCAATTTTGTTTGTTTTTTAGAAATGTAACTAAACTAGCTCCTTAAAGATGTGTAATTTCTATATGATCCACTCTACACGTGTACAAGAAACAACATCCACAGAAAGAGGCTGGAAACTCAATCTCTTTAAGCATTTACCACCACAGTCAAACCAAAGAGAACAGCCCAGGAGACTGACCACCATCTCTGCATGGTGGGTGGACATGTTTTCATTAAGCAATTTATTCCTTCATAAGATGTACAGACCCCTTTATCCTTCTCCTTGACTTTGATATTTTTTGCTGAACTCATCTAAGCTTTTTACTCAGTCCTGAGATGTGGGAGTGAAGGAAGCAAACCCAGCCCCACTGCGGGTCCTGCTGGGGTTCCCCCAGGGAGCAGCTCGTAGGTTCTTCTCATTATCAAGAAGTTTTGAAGGGAAACATTTTCTGCCTACCCCTTTGGCTGACCAGGGTTTGGCTTATCTGTGGAGGCAGCAGCCCTGGTCAGCTGGATGTGAGAAAGGGATTAATTCCTCCCACACACCCAAAGACCACACTCCAACCTGGTGAGCAAAAGGCAAATATGGGCACTTGGGAGAACCGTATGGAGACCACCTTATGTAGCAGCAGAACCAGAGCTGCACTGTGGGTGGGAGCTGGAAGACAAATTGGAGGGGAGAGGGAGAGGAACACAGCAGGAATAACAGAAGGGGGTGAAAGGTTCATAAAATAATTAAAAAGGATCCTTCTTACTCCCTCCTTGTTGACTATTGGCACTGCAGACTGGACACAGGCTTTTGGCAAGACTCTGCCTCTGGGATGCACACAACAGGGACCTACCCCACGTATTGCACACACTGCAGTCCTCCCACGCACAAAACCTCTCCAGGGCCCTCTCTGAGTTTATTTCAGCTTGGAAACCCACCACACCTCTGATGTCATCCCCCGCTGGGGCTTGAATTCATTTCAAGTTGACTGGTCCAGCCCAAAAAACTTTTTTTTTTTTTTTCTATATACAAGGTATATCCACGGTTCATAAACCAACACACAGGACTGAAGCGGCTAGAGAATAAGTGATAAACCAACGCTAACTATTTATACAACTGCTTTAGAAAGGGGATTTTTATTGATTGAATATATCATTTTTTCCCATTATACTTTTGGGGCTACTTAAATCAACTCTGCTCCATAGACCAAGGCTCCACATATTGCACAGAACTCAAGCATGGAGATTGGGAGGAAAATTAAGAGCCAAGCCAATTAATACATACAGTATCATGTTTATTAGATGCTATTTGAAATTACTGCTTGTTGCTTTTTTAAAAAAGACTCAAGGTTCAGTCATACAAATGCTCTGTCTGTGAAACCGCTCGCAGTCTGGGAGTGAGTAATTAGTTTTACTTGCATGAAAACTCCGTACAATCATTTGCTTCATGGCAATTGATGAAGCACTTCAGCATGTCTATTTTATCATCAAATAGAAAGAATCTGAGAACACTTTAAAGCCCACAAGACCCTTTGTCAGTAAGAAGTGAATGTTTTGTCCCAGCAATGATAAAGACCTCCTGTATATCTCTTTTCTAGGATTGGGTTTTGAAGTTTAAAAGTAACCAGTGCCGATAAAGAGGGAACAATAGATTAGGGTTTGTAACTCACGTTAAATTGTTCTCTTGGCTTTTTTCTGTTGTTGTTGCTTTTATATTTTAAGCAGGGACAAATACGATGTTTCATCAAAGTTGAGGTCACAATTTGTTTATTTATTGGGGGTATTTTGCACTTTGCATTGCAAGCTGCTGCGACTAAAAGAAACGTGGGTTGGCACAAAAAGGGGAGGAGGAGTGAGCACTATAATGGAAGAAATGTTACCCAATAATTAAAATTCAGTGGTACTGTAAATCCTAATGGAAACAACAATGTGTCTTTGTG
Source organism: Calidris pugnax (assembly GCF_001431845.1). Taxonomy (NCBI): domain Eukaryota; kingdom Metazoa; phylum Chordata; class Aves; order Charadriiformes; family Scolopacidae; genus Calidris; species Calidris pugnax. The sequence continues at coordinate 954,478 of NW_015090832.1, read as the reverse complement.
TACAATTAACTCTGGGCTCCAGTTCATGATAAAAATTCTAGCTTGTAAAAAGCCTTGACCTCAATACCGACAGCTCAACAGAGGTTCACAAATCTGGCTTTAAAACGGAAAAAAAAACTTTCACAGAAGGGGAACAAATAATAGTTGGACTTGGTCCCCTAAATATGCTCCAATTATTCAGGATGGTTGAAGATAAGAAGGTACAGGAGCCAGGGGAAAACAGTCCCATAGCTCAATGAAAAGTACAAAATGTTGTTTGATGTCTAGAGATAAAATTCACCCTCCCCCTCTTGTTATCCCAATCAGACATTCTGTGGGGCACCCTGTGTGTTAACAGTGAAGTCCTAGAAAATCTTTATTATTATTAGTTTAATACTTTTTTTATTGTTAACAAAGCAGACAAAACGAGTTGTTCATTACAGTGAGTGACTGACAGGGAAACATGGAGGCCTATTCATTAAGTAATTACTACTTTTAGGCAGAAAAAGTTACTGTGCTTAAAAGAGGGGAAAAACAGTACAAAATCAAATTGTCTATTCTTTTTTTGGTGGGTGTGTGTGGAGGGAGTAATGTCTCATGGAAAAGACAGTTCTACAAATGTCAATCAGTTTGACAAGCAATTATCAACTTTAAGATAAGGACGTAGACTGTGGGTAGAGTGCCTCAGCGCAGACTGCCTCACTTACTGTGCAGTGCAAGGGTGGATAGAGTGGGACTTGTCCAGAAGACCATATCTACAGCTTATCTGCAAACCTGTAGAGATAGGATCAAACCTCGTAACATTTTCTAAACGACTATAGTTCAATTTACAGAGGACTTTTTTTTTGTTTCTCACCACTTTTGAAGTGGGAAGAACAACACAGTGCCTTATGGAAGGGCGATGAATTCAAAAAGGTATTTTGGAAATATTTTGTGAGAGCTCAGATAGGCTGGATTCATACTTGGGCTTGGGGTGTTCCTCTGCAGCAGTGAATTTAGTAGTTGTAGCAGATGCTTCCTCCAAAGAAGGTGAGAGACAGGGATTGTCAAAAACATTTAGGCTCCTGAAGCCCCCAAATCCCTGCTGTGATGTTTGCTTCTGAGTGCCCTTTGTTGTCCCCTACATCTACATTTTATGTCCCCTATATCTACATTTTTTTGCCATTATTAAAATGGTCCAAGAATCCCTGCTTCACCACCTGAGGACTAAAATATCAGAAACGCCAACTTCACTTCTTTACACTGGAAAACAGGAGAAAGGCTCTCCACTTACCTGGCACCATTCATCAGTAACAAAGTGCTCAAAAAAGAGAGCTGGGGCTTGGTTCTGAAACTGACATCCCCTTGGTTTCAGTAAGAGCTGTGGGTGCTCAGTTACTTTGATTGCAAGGCTGTTTATTAGGTGCTTAAAATACAGACTAAAGAGAGAGAGATGTGATCTCTACGCTAGTGGAAAACTATAAAAAGAAGCAATTCTGTATTTCAACCACTATCTTCTGATCCTTAAGCATGGGTAGATTTAGGAAGGATTTTGCTTGTGCACACTGCAGTGTGCAGTGTTCTTGGTGTTCGTGTGGCTCACAGAAGGGACAGAGCAGCCTCCACCAGAAGTAGCTGTTTGTGGTAAAAAGGAAAGAAATCTTAAAATGAGTGGACGTGTGGAAAAATAGCACTCTCGTGCAAATACTCTTTACAGTGAAGATCTCCATCTGCTCTGGCCCTGTGCATTCAAATTTATTTTATGCTGCACTGGGGCATATATTCATGCAGATTCCCTCGGAAAGTGCTTAAAAACGTAAGCTCTGGGGTTTTTTATGTCTACATACACCCATATATTGTCAATACCATTCTTACCTAAGCCATGAAAAAACGTAGAAGTTGGCAGGATTTCTTGGGAGAACCATTTCCAAGGAGAAATGTCTTTGGCACTTGGACCATTCCAGGCAGAAGAGGAACACGTGCACGCAGGTCCCAGGTGGTTGCGCATGTTGAGAGCCAGCGACAGCAGTGACGACCAATGGCACAACTCACTGATCCCAGTGGGGCAAGAGCAAGTCCTTAATCCCCGTGTTGTTTCCAAGCTTCCTGTTTTGAAATTGCCATAATTAAATTCTAAAGACCGAGAAAGCACCAAACAAGTTGCCAAGTTTATGTCAAGCTTTATCAGTTGATCTCATCATAATCCGGTAAATAGCATATCATGAACATCAAATCTAATTAAATCCTCTTGAGATACGAGTTAAAAAACAGACACAAACAAGAATCAAGCATTTTAAACCTGCCATTGTACAATCAGAATTAATCTGCAGGGAGAAGCGAATTTCCTTGAAATCTGGACAAATAAGCCTTCTACGTTCTCCTTTCCCCGGTGGCTCAGGCTCTCTCTGGCACACACAGTCAGGAGGAAAATGCTACTGGGTTTTTACTTTCAACACAGATTGCATGAAATGCATCTCTAAAGTCTGTCTTCTGGACTAGAATACAGGATGAGGCAGAGTAAAGGAGACATATTTTATTTATTTATTTATCTCTGCTATTCTCAGCAGTACTTTAGGTGCTGCCCGTATGTAAAAGAATGATCTCTAGCCATGGGAAGCACAACGAAAAAAGCTCTAATGTGAACTCAAAAAGGCAGCAGTGAGTTTGTTGTTCTTAAGTCAATCTCTTGATCATCACATTATCTGCCAAGCACCTTTCGAAACTCATCTCAAATGCACCATAGGTGTCTGTGTGTGTGCATAAGCCCTCAGGGCTACACCTATGCTGCTAGTAAATTAAACAGTGGCAGGTAATATTCCCAGGCATTGGAATTTGATAGTCTATACTGTTAAATTCCTAGAACCTGCCCTGGCACATTTTTGGCCTGGATCAATTAGTGTTCTCCCACATATGTCCCAGGGATTTAGGAGTTAGCACAGCCAGAGACCATTCCCAAGGGATGCCATGTGTTCAGTCATCCTGTGTGGTGATAGTAGAGCTTAATAATATGGACATGGCTCATTCCAGGTCAGTTGGCCTCATTGCTGGAGAATGGCCCTAACAACAGTTAATTTTCTAATAAGAGCTGTTGCCTACATGCCCATGTCATAGCCTGCATCTGCTGTATACTTAATCTGGGTACTTCGTAAGAGCTCTCTACCCTGAAGCCAGATCACATCAGGGCTTTATGAAAGGGCAGTTCAAGGCTTTATCTTTTGGATGACTTTACAAACTACAGGTTTCTTATACTTGGGCATGAGCTGCTCTCAAATCTAACCTTTCCAATAAATTGCAATGATTTACAGCAGAGCTGAATGTGGAAAACAGGCTTCTCTGTTCTCATCCTTCTTTCTTGATATGAACTAGCGCATCTCTGATCTCTTTGAAAATCAGCAAAAAGTTGATGTTTACGTCTCTCACAGTCCCTTAATAAACTCATTCAGAAGACCAAGAATTCATACCAAGCAGTATAATTTCAGTCTGGCATAAGAACTGTCCTTTCACCTCCAGGATTAAGCTAAAAATGAAAGCTCTGAAGGGATATTTGCCTCGGGTGAACAGAATAACCTCTCTGGGGCTGATTCACCCTACCTAGCTTTAGGTATCTGAAATAAAACCCTGCTCTCCTGAGGTTTCCTCTGCAGCCAAGGGAACATGATACCAGAAGATAATTTGGCCCATCTCAATCCTAAATTTTGTCTCCATTAATAGAAGAAGCATAGGCCAGCAATAGTCATCATTTCAGTACTGCGAATTATTGTCTTTTACCTGCACCTGGTCTGTCTGTTTTGTCATTGACTTTCAAGTCCTTTACAAGCCTCACCAACATTTGTCTGTATTTGCACAGGAAAACAAAAATTAAACTAATCTGTCCCATTCACCAGTTCTGGTATCAAAAACCATTGTCAGAGTTTCAGGCGAAACCTGATTCAGAATGAAGCTTCTGTTCTCACTCTTGCTCACTACAAAAAAACTTTAGTTTCATAGCACCGAGGTGACCCTGACTGAGAAAGTGAACCAGCTCCCTTGCACAGCAACTCTTCATCATATTTGCTTCATCCCCATAAATGTAATGTCACCTAAAGCAATGTTGACTGATACCTACTACTGGTATCACTAGGGTGGGTGCTGTTCTTCTCCTGCTCAGGCTTCAATGTCACTATTCTGTATGTTGTGATCATTCAAAACCCTATAGCAAAGCTGGATGGAGAGCTCAGCCTTTGCTTCCACAGCAGAGGAATTACCACTTAAATTTACATCCCCACCAAGCAATAGCTGTAAGGGGCCTTCTGCTTCTAACCCCAGGGAGGAATGGACCCCAGACTCTTGAATTGCAATACTGCAGTCCACTTAAACACTGTGTCGTGGTATGGAGAAAGGTTTCCTGACTGCTAGCACTTGCAGATCTCTAAAGGTGAGCAAGAAACAAAGAAAAAAAAAGAAAACAATCAAACAAACAAACAAACATTTCAATCAAGAAAACTGTAGTTTGTACCTATGGCATTTGAAAAGTGCTTAAAACAGGATTTTCTTCCCTGTTCACTGACTCCATTCCTTAAAAGAAATTGATTTGCGTTGAAGAATCTGGATTTACCTGCCTTTTTCTCCTCAGAGATGCTGTTCAAAAGTTGCGATTTGTGATAGTTTGAGACTTTGTAATACCATGACTTTCTTTTCCTTACCCGTATTTCCTCCCCCTTCACGTGCCACTCATGCTGCCAGTGACTCTTACAGCACAGCACGGGTTTCTACAGACTGTGTCCTAGAAGACAACCCATCATTCTCAGCATACCCATTAGTATAGTGCACCTTTAATTCACCCTCTTTTCCATGAGGTCTGAAGTTCATTATGCAAAGGCAGCTTCAAAATGAGATGTTGCCAAGCTTATTTACAGAGCTAATGACAGAGACACAATGACAACTAAAAAATAAATAAATTTAAAAATCAATTCACCCAGACCTTTGGCAAGCAGGGAATATACATTTCTCTTCTTTCCAAGGTTTTACTTTAGTTCCAGAGGGAAAGGTCTGCTGCATTCAATGCAAATAATACTGCTTATGTTTGGTATCAAAAGAGCCAGAAAAGCCAGTGACCTGTGATGTCTTTTAAGCAAGACAACATTTAGTAGTTTTAAAAGGAAGGAAACCTCAATCTTTGAAGATCAGAGGTTATCACAGCAAAATATATTATCTGTCAGTGTCATTATTAGTAGCAATAAATAACTTTAACACCTTGACAAATTCAGTTCACAGATGATGATCAGCATTAGCTATACTGCTTATGTTTGGTATCAAAAGAGCCAAAAGAGCCAGAAGAGCCAGTGACCTGTGATGTCTTTTAAGCAAGACAACATTTAGTAGTTTTAAAAGGAAGGAAACTTCAATCTTTGAAGATCAGAGGTTATCACAGCAAAATATATTATCTGTCAGTGTCATTATTAGTAGCAATAAATAACTTTAACACCTTGACAAATTCAGTTCACAGCTGATGATCAGCATTAGCTGATCACTTTTTTTGCTAAGTTGGTCTTACAACCTCTGGGCTGAGCCTACAGGTTGGTTTGTGTGAAGTCGCTTATCAGCCGTGCATCCATAGCTTCACTGCCCTCAGTCAGCATCATTTCAATACCAGGACAAGCACACGGGATGGAAACTGTACCGTGGCACTTCTTTCTTTGTTGCCGCTTTGGTGCTGGGACAGTTGTTCTGTCCTCAAAGTTTTTTTCTCAAAGACACCCTTCTTCCTCCTGCTAGTGATGGCTTAAAATGTGGATGTGTGTTTGGTACCAAAAGGGCGTGTCCCAAATACATCAGCATTTTTTTCATTCATTTTGGTACAGACGGCTGTTCGTGATGAAATCATTCTGTTCAATTTACAGGAGGTTTTACAGGGTACTTCTTTGCAGGTGTCTAAATTTCTGCCTAAAATGCTGGTGGGTCTTCATATTTTGTAAACACAGGTCAACACTGAAGTTATACCTAAGCTGTAAATTTTCTCTTTGGGCTTTATACTTGATGCTCCTGCTCCTTCTCTGGTGCACTTATTGAAACTCATTCTTGCACCTAATTTAGAAGTGAATTTAGATGCCCTGCACAAGACTTCCCAACTACTCCAGTAAGCATCCACTGACTGCAGCTACTTTGCTCTGTGAACACAAACTCAAAGCGGCTCCTGAGGCGACGTTCACTTCCCTCTCACATCACTTACCTGTGGAAGCATCCTTGGGGCTAGTTGTGGGTGATCCAGCTCACACTGGGAGAGGAGAGATCCTGGGTGTATCCTCTGCTGCTGAGCCCTGGCACTCGGTGCTGTGCCTTGCAGCCTCTCATATGACCAACGTAGGGCAGACAAAATGCCCTTGGGCCCTTCCTGCGAGGGACCAAGCACCGCTCCTGGCAGAGGCAGATGGGATCTGCCAGCTCACAGAGCTGGGGCTGAGTTCTGGCTGCAGAAAATAACAACGTGATGTGCTTGGCTTCAGGCTATCCTTGGGGTAGTCTATCTTAGCTAGGTGTAGACATAGCCTTTGGCCCAAGGTGGAGCAACTTTTGCTTCTCTTGGATACTCTGGAGAGATTCATGGGAGACAGAGAGGAACATGCTGGAGAACACGGCTGCTCGCTTCTCTTGCCCACCTAAAGGTGAGGTACCTGTGATATACAGGCATAAAAAAAGCCTTCCTCATGAACTTAAGACCTGGAAAAAACACCCTCTTCTCCAGTAACTCCAGCATGCTTCAATTTAGCTTCATTTCTCCTGTAGCCAAAACATAAGAGCCAATAATCTCTCCTCTGCATTGCAAAGCTCTTACCTGGTTTAACCTTGGTATTCATTCCTGATTAAGAGAAGTCCAGTAAGGAGTGGAAGAGCAAGATGGAAGGACACCTCCTCCAAAGCAGCTTGTAGTCAATCGAAACGCTCAGTGCTGTTGAAGTATTTTACTTTGCACAGAGACTGCGCAGAGTGTGAAAGTCCTGGTACTTCAACCCTTTGCAAACACTTTCAAGCTCTTCATGTCTATCTCATTCTCCATTCATTTGTCTCAATAACAGCTAGCTCACTCTTTAGTGCTATACACTTCAGAACTAATTTGTGTTTCCTTTGGTTAGCACTTCCTCCCCCATCTCTCTTCTCTGTCCCCCCCTCTCCTTTCTGCCTGTTTATATTCTGGTTTTGTCTTTCCGGCCACTTCATCCCCTGACTGATGCCAGCAGCCACCAAACAGAGTGTGGGCTCTGACTCCTCTTCCCTTTTCCCAAGAAATGGTGCTTGCTTTTGGGCAAACATGGTCAGCAGCACTGAAGTATTACAAAGTGCAGCTTTGCAGACCAGTCAGCTCTCCAGTAACTCAGGGCTGCAAAGCAGTGGCATTTCTCCAACATCACTTCCATTAAGGCCACTGCTCCTTCTGTTATCATCTGATACCAACATCCCTTCAGGCTAGGGGCATTAATCACATTTAATAAGTCATTATCCCAGGACTGAAAAAGATTATGGTAGAACCACAAGAGACAAAGGCCAAGAGAAAGAAATTATATTGCTTACTTTTGAGGGACAGACAGGTTAAGAAAAGCCCACATTCTGGAAAGACTGTATTGTTCAATCCCACCGATCCTTTGAAGTTCTGGCTGCAAGTGTCTAACTCAAGTCCATGTAGCAGAGGCAGGCATGATATCCAGGTGAGATATCAGAGCTAAACAAGACTCAGACATGACCCTAAGGCATGACCCGTGGTCAAATCTGGGTGATCATGGCAGTAGAGGGCAGTAGTGTACATTACCCCTAACATTTTCAGAACCAAGGTGGTCCTGCTTGACAATGACCATTTCCTGGTGGCCTAAGGAACAAGATCAACAGCAGTTTGTTTATCCTCCAGAGGCCCAGAAAATACTCTGCCGTATGATGCATGGGGTTTCTTCATGCAGTCATCAACAAAAAACATTTCCCAAAACTGAAAGCAAGACCCCATTCTCCAACGTTTAGTTCCTTCAGTGAAGACTGAGGTTTTGGGTGTATGTCAGCAGCCATTGGAGTGGATAAAACCTCTGCAATTGGATGCTCCCACCATGTTCACATGATGCTGAGCACTTCTGGATGCAGGGATTAATTTTGGTGCCTGCCTGGAGAGCTGAGCTTTTCCAACTTAAATGAAAAGGCAACAGCCAGCAAACTACCGAGGGCTACCAATGTAAATGCAATGACAGCTCCAGGCTGGAGAACAAAGGACAGGAAAATGAAAGGCAAAGCTGATGAGCCATCCTCAGTATTAGCCCTTGTCGTTCACTTTCCCCTCCCAAGAAGATTTAATGCTTCAGCGACAGCTGTCAATCTCACCTCCCCTGCAAGAGGGGGTTGGTTTAACTCAACCCTTCAGGGGTGTATCAAGGGAGGATGGCAAGAGGGATTTTTCTTTTGTTGGTTTTTTTTTTTTTTTTAAGTAATAAAAGAAGATCCCGTGCCTTTAACCTTCAGGATAACCTTGTTTCAGTCTGGTTCTCATTGCTGGACTGCTCCTTGATGAGCTTTTTATGCCTGATTAATTAGTACACTGAAGGGGAGGGGGGTGCTGCTCTGTTTAGCAGCTTGTGCCTCCTTCTGACTAATCCACTACCCAGCATTACAGCTCCGTAGGGTCTGCAGTTGCCTCTCTCATGCCTCTGTTGGGGTATCATTACTTCTTTCTACTTTTTGATTGTATTGCTTCCTATTGATTTAACCACATTTATTGAGGACTAGCTGGAGACTAGATTAATTTGAGTTTGTAGGCTTTATTTCTCCACTATCACAAAACTTTTCAAAGAAAAAGAAAATGCAGATGCAGGAGTGAATGGTTCAGATTTATGGAGCATTATCTTCCAAAGAGCTGCTTTTACAGTGTTATTGATGACAAGAAATCATATTTTTTTAGGAAGATAACTTTGCATATGCCATTATTGTCAGAGTGTGTGCAATCAAGAGAACAGGAAAAGCACTTTTTGTGGTCCTTTATTGTTGAGAAATATGAACCCATAATAATACAATTTATGCTAAATTATTTTGTGTCCCAGTTTTCCCAGGGGGGCGGGGAGGAAATACTGACCCTCTTGGTAGATCAAGTTCAGCTCTGCCAATAAGGAGTACTGGATAAAAGCTGAACAGTATTACTGTGACTAAAAATAAAGGTAGCTTTTAGCTCAAAATGTTTTTTGGCTAAAACTGGAAAAACTCAAACTTTAGATAAGATTCAAGTGTACAAAAGAAGTCTTTGACTGTTAGAGCCAAAGGAGGTGGTGGCTTAGTCACTTTGTCACCCTCTAGAAGGTATGGGACAGTTGGGGGCAGGTTCACTGGGAGAAGTACAGGTGTATGAGGACGTATGAGAGACAGCTTGTGCAGCGTGCACACCCCTGGTGACACAGCATGGGACCAGCCATGCAGCTGCATTGCCCTCTTGCCTTTCCTCTCTCCAGGTCGGGTGAGGGCTTTGCACTTGATCAAACTGGATTTAATGACTTTATGAAGACATACCTGGGTGAGGTTCTCAAGCCTCTGCAAGGGGGCAGACAAGGTGAGCCTAAGAGTCCCTCCTAATTTGAAAAGCCTATGAGTCAATGAGCTTAATGTTGGCCTGAGGGTTAAGGCTGGTATGTATTGATATATACTTTTCAGTTGCTAACAGGAGGGGAACAAATCTTGCTGTGTTTGGGGGAAAAAAAAAGAAAAAAGAGCTTCTTTCTGGGACTGTAATCCCACAGTTGCAGCAGGTCCCCCTTCAGCCTTTTATTAACAGACAGGAGTGTTGTCCAACCTCTTCTGGGGACTGCTTCTGTGTTTTGGTGATGCTGCTGTGCCCTCAGTAGAAGACCTTCACTGGGGCTACCAGCTGGCATTTCTGTATTCCAGAGAAGAGCCTCTTTGGTGCTTAAGTGCTCCACCAAGCACATTATGGCATGTGTTAAATTCAGAACTCACAGGGTAACTAAATGCTCAGAGAGCCAAATTCCCTTTCCTGCTTTAGTCTTGGAGCTGTGGAAAATAGTCAGGAAGGGACGTGGGGAGGTCATGTAGTTCACCTCAGTTCCCTAAGGCGGGATCAGATCTACTTACGGAGCTCCTGCTCTGTCTAACCTGTTCTCAAAAGCATCTGAGGATACAAATCCACACCCTCCCTGGGTGATCTCCTCTGGTGCTCGCCTGAGCTTTGACTCACAGCATGGTGAATTCCCCCAACCTGATGCAAGGAGAGGTTAAGTTTTGAAGTAAAAAATATACCTTATATGGAAGGCACTGCTAAAAAAAAAAAAAAAATCAGAGATAATACATACGTATCTCACCTGTCTGGTATTCAGACACTGAGTGACCCTGTATAACCCAGACAAGGCAGTTTAGCTGTAAATAACTTTACAAAGTAATGAGAAATCAGCCCCTCTGTTTTGAAAAAACCATACTATTCCTTAGCGAGCCTGCTTTGATAAGTGGCATTTCAAAACAATGTCCTACTGATTTAGTGACATGTATAGCCTTATTTCACCAGAGAGAAGTTCAGTGCTCAGCTAACCCCAGCTGGGGAAGCTTTAGTTCAGTTTCACCTTGTTTTCTGCCTGAAACAGAAGAGTTTGGACTGAAAGTGTCTCTGAATAAAAATTTGCTAGAAGGAGAAAACTGAAAACCTCATTCCACATATCTTCTACCTCCAAAGTACATGAATAAAGCTGCATTTTTCCCCTGGAAAAAAAAATCCCATTGGCTTTTGGAGAGGCTGAACTGGGCAGACCCCTGAAAACTCTCTGTTGCCCTGGAGGACAGGAGGGTTTAATGGTGCACATGATCGTCCATCCTTTTACCTGGGGTTACTCTGAGGTGTGGCCTGATTAAGAGTGAAAGGAACTGGGGTGCAAGAGGCTTTTCCTCTTTCAGGAATTCCTCGCCAGCAAATAATAACTGTCCTTTCCAAAGGTTGGTCCTGAATCACAGAGCATGGGTGAGATGTAGCAACACAACCCGCATCTCTGCTGTGAGGAGTGGTCCAGCACAGAGCCCGGAAAGCTTGGGAACCTCCTCAGCATGGACATACCCAAAGGGCTTGGCTCCTGCCTAGCCTGGCAAAACATGGGCTGCAAGGAGGCACAGGAATGGGGACAAGGTAGCATGTCTAAGCTGAAAAATGACCACTACACAACACTGCAGAGGAATAAAGTGGTCATGGAGGAGGCTGTTAGGCTAAACATTTCATCAGCATCTCCTTAAGCAGCAGCAGCAGCAAGTTGGTGCCTGTGGAGTGGTCCAGGAACTTTGTCAGGCTGCACTAGCAATGGCAACAAAGTTCCTTTCATAATATATTTACTCGTTGAATACTAGAGCTCTAGCACTAGGCAGAGTATTTAGAGAATCTGACAGATCCTTCCTCACCTTTCAAAGGAGGTCAAGCACCAGGTTGAGGTCATAATGATAAAGCAGGTTACTGCCAGTAATCGCTTCCAGTTTCCATCTTCAGGGGAAGTGAAACCCTTTGGTGGGCTCGGAGACTCCCGATTCCTCTTTGCACAGAACTCGAAGAACTTTCCTGTCCCCTTCGCGTGGGCGCTGTCCTCTGCCACACAGGGACCATCCACCTCCCAACATCTCTCCCTGGTCACGACCATGTCCCCGGGTCTGGCCATGCCCTGCTGCAGCAGCAAGCGAGTGAGGGAATGGCGAGAGAAGCCACCTTTTTGTCCCCATCACAACACATTTGTTTGACATCTTGGCAGGATGCAGAGAGCATTTTTTCTCCATTGTGACTCCTGCCCTGGCTATAAGTAGTGATGTCTTCAAGCTCAGCACGGGTATATAAAAACATACAAGTGGAAACCCATTGTGCAGCCTGGTTAAGTGCAGCAAAACAAGATATACATGTGTGCAGAGAAGGAGGGAGATTTAATTTGAATTAAACTGAATTTCCTCTTGACTCCCAGCAGCCAAACTGAAAAATAAATTATTCACCAAGGCTTATTCCCAAATACAGGGAATAAGGCCCAGGCCACTGCCCAGGGTGAATACCATCTAGAGCTCAACTTGATGGCAAAAGCAAACACTTTGCTATCGAGAGGAAACAAATTAATTTCCCTCCTCTGAAATTGGGAGACACTTGCATTAGGCCATGCATAAAATAAATATAAGGGGTTCCCAAAAGAAATTACAGAGCGCAATAAATATCCCAAGCCGTTGCCTGCTGAGAGCTGAAGGGAACAGAGGCTGAGATGAGAAGAAAACACAGTTTTATTCCCCCTTGAAACAGAAAGTCTTATTAAAACTGTCCCTTTGGGGCTGAACGCGGCTGTCTGTGAGTGGGGGCTGTTGTCTGGGTGTTGGGGGGAGACAGCAGCAAACACCCTGCAGCAGCTGCCCTCCCCAGGAGCCAGCATCACCCCTGCAATGGGCTGGAGGGACAGACCAAAGAGATTACCGGGACCTGAACTGAGCAAAAGGGGCTCATGGGACCTGCCCCGGGCAGTTGTCCCATGGTGAAAGCTGCGGCACTATTCGGATGGGCAGGAGAAGCCTCCTGCTGTGGGTTGGAACATCCAGCACCGCATTTATTTAAAGAGCTGGTTAAAATACTCAGTTTGAAAGTTTTGGGGATCAAACTAGTGAACGTCAAGGAAAAGTAAGTCGATTTTTGTAAAGAAGATGTTGCTGTTCTAAATTTAAAAAATAAAGAAATTTGCCGTGAGTGAGACAAGAGGAGCAACTCACCTCCTGGCAAAACACAAGGTGATGTTTTCTTTCTGACTAAAGCAAAATCATTACAGGAAAAATGTCGCTTATCAGGAAGTTTGCTGCAGGTCTTTGACAGTCCAGGAGTGATTTCTCCAGGGACAACCTGCTCCCTTGTCCTTTGCTGGTGGCGTTGGCAGATGCAGGCAGCCGCCCTGCCCTCTCTCCTGCCTGCCTTGCAGCTTGGTTTACAGTCATAAAGGGTAAAAAACAGCATAAGAAATGGGTGCAGGTCTTCTGACGCCTCTTCTTTTCCCTGTCAGAGCTACCAGACCCACATTTTTGTCATCACTGGTAAAAAGGACCAGATCTCGACCCCACCAAAGCCCTGGTGCCAGTGCCAGGTGTCACCACCACATGTCACACCAGTGCCACACTCCCGTGGGGGTAAAAGAGATAACTGGGTTGAGCAGGGAGCATTTTCTCAGGAAGCAGCATCACTTTAAGTCCTGCCAGAGCTTAGTAGGCATGTTTGGTGGCAGTTTTAACTTGGGAAGATGTCTACAAAAATGGGAAAGGAATAATGGGGGCTGATTTCATTTTAGCACATAGCTCTTTCCAAGAAGACATTTTTTATCAGCTTTCCAGTGTTAATTCCCTCTTAATGGTAAGGCAAGGTCTGGCAAAATAATAATTATTATTTTTCTCATTTATGCTCTTAAAGTATTTAAATAATTTCTAGCATAATTAAATTAAATAAACAGAAAAGGGGGGAGGGGAAGGAGAGGGCAAATTTTCTGGAGTTTGAGTCATTGCTAATAAAGTAACCAAATAAAAAAGGCAAAAGGATCAGGAAAAGTGGAAGGACAGGCAGAGCTTTACAGGAGTTAGGAAACTGCCAAGTGCCAAAGGAAGGGAACAAAGTGAAAACCAGACAGTGAATCATCGTCACTGGTGTGTGCAAAACCTGACTGGGAATTCAGGCAGGTCCTCTTGTTTTGCTTTGCCCATCCCTTTTATTCTTTTTGCGAGTTATTAATGCTTTTGCTCAGCAGCTGCTCGAGGTGTCCCAGAAGTGAGCTTCCTTTCCCTCCAGCCTACCTACAGCCATTTCTCTTTCCTTGGAACCTTCCCCAGCCTCCCCCCAAACTCAAACTGCTTCTTGCCCCAGCAGAGCAAGCCAAGAAGGTGCAATGGCTGAGCAGGGCTCGCTGTGGTCACTGGGAGCCTTTCCCGACCTGACTGGATCTGACTGACGTCCTTGCTTCAGCATCACATTAGAACCTAATTTTAAAGATAGAATTCTAAGTTTAAGAGTGAAAAAAATAAGAAAATGGGGAGGAAGAGTAAAACAGATAAGGTCTCTCCTAACCTCTAGAGCCTCTAGATCTTTTAAAAGGAAGGGGGAGCAGCGGTAGAAGACATTGTTTGGCTGGCAGGCAGAAAGGAGAGTAGAAAAGTCCTTGGGGGGTAACCTGTCTAAGAAGAGAAGCTCACCCTTTTTATTTTAGCAGGCTAGATTACAAACTGCAAGGAGCATTTCTGTTTTATTGCTTGCATTTGCCGTGGGTTTGCCCAGCAATAGCAGCCTTAGCCGGGAGTTCAGTCGCAGTAAATCAGAAGCCACAAAGGCAAGAGAGATAAGAACCCACTGCGCTTCGGGAGAGCTCAGGACTGGGTTTGTGGTGATGGCAAGTGAGTGCGTGGACAGGATGGGTACTGCACAACCAGCCCGAGCAACACAGCCCCACACACAACCCCCAGCTCAGCAGCTGAACCTGCCTGACCCACTCCTGCAAAGCCGAGCATCCACTGTCAGACCCCATGGAGGAGGCCAGGAGGAGTCGTGGTGGCAGCAGAAGAACCTCGGAGGGGTAGAAAACAGCTATTATCTCTCAGTCTGCCTGTCAGCACCGCCCGCTGAAGCACCTGTAATTTTCTGGAGATGCAGACAGGTTACTGGACCCTTCAAGGGTACTGCTTCTGGCAAAAACTAAGCCAAAAAAAAAACCAAAACCCAAACCCAACTTTACTTTAAATTTAACTCTCTCTGACAGGCATAGTATTTTTAGAAGCACTTAGTCCCACGTTAATACTTCCTGGACATGCTCAAACACCTTCTGATGTTGTATTGAGGCAAATTAGTGAAGATGGAGGCTCATAAATCCTCAGGAATTAGAGAACTAATTAAATGCCTGTGCGATGTATTTGGGCGCAGAGCAAGGACGTGCTGGCCTGTGTTTTCCAGATACCCCAGCTGGGCTGTGCTTGGCTGCAGGGTGCCAAGGCATAGCTCTACTTCCCCTGGGTCCCATCACGAGTAGGGGTCAGGGGAGCTGGTGGCACAAGCAGCCTCAGGTAGCAGCAGGGCACGCTGCCATCAGCTTCTTCCCTTCTCAAGAAGACTGTGTTTGCTGGCATCACCAGTGTGCTGGTACCTCGTCACCTCCCATCTCCTTACTGGTCTCAGGAAATCCTCCACCTAACAACAAGTGGGATGCAGATGGCCCGGAGCTTGCTCACTGCTCCCATGTTCTTCCCGTGGGCAGACAGGACAATACAACGAGGAATGTGTCCCTGGAAAATGGACACAGAGGGAAAGTTGCCTTTTTGCTCCACTGACTCTTTCTTCCATCACAAAAGATGAGGATCTCACAGTCCCAGCACTTTGTTCATAAACAGACTCTAAGCCCTGCAGTGTCGTGACCCCACGCTGCTTGGAAGGAAAAAGATGGAAATAGGAGAAAAGAGGCTACTCTTGACTCACCGTGTACTCACCGGTACCAAGAATCAGCATCAACCAGCAAGGAATCCTGTTCCACGAGCAATTCAATCCCATTTTCAGAGCATTCAGAAGTGCATAGCAGGCACACACCATCTCACAGGTATTTGTTGCATGGCTCCTGATTCTTTCTGTCATTGCATCATTACCATAGTAAATAAAATGCTGAAATAATGATGTGGGTGAGCTTCTCCTCACTGGCCAGCTCGCTGAGGTCAGTGGAAGTGCTTACAGGTGGAGTCAGCCAGGGATGGCTTTGCTGGACAATCTGGGCTCCAACAAGGCTGTTGAAAATTCAGATTATTCTAAGTAGTTTGCACAGTTATTCTTAGGAATGAGTCAAACAATTAAAGTAAAAATCACGAACTTTTTTTTTTTTCCTAATGAAGAACTTACTGGTTTAGGTTTTTAAGCCCCTGGCTAGGAACCTTCCTTTTCCTCTTTGAGGCTGGGTACAGCAGAGCCTTCACAGACCACACCGTCAGGTGTCTGTGCATAAACTTCCATTTAGGCTCCATTTTTGATGGTTTTAGGCTTAATCAGTCTCTCCCTGTAAAAATTACCTTTGTTTCTCCGGGAGAACACAATGAGGATGAAAAAAATAAAATACACCAAAAATAAATACAGTTTTTCCCCCCAAGCTTCATTTTGAAATATTGTTTTGGAGTGGAGAAGTCGGTGGAGAGGAAGTCCCACGCTGAAACCACCGAAATCCTACAGGATTTGAGGGAGTGGGATTATTTGAGTCGTTTCTGTGGGTGTATGTTTTCCCTGTGCTCCCCGAAGAGCTGATTGACTCCCAGCATGTGCTGGCTCTGGGTGGGGAAGGCAGGGGGAGATTTGAGTGACTGCTCCTCCACAATGTGCCTCATTGTCTTTTCTTCTCTTCCAGCTGTTTTCGTGAGTGTGGGTTTTGAGGGACTGTGTGTGTGGTTTTTTTTCTTGTGTGTGTGAGAGAAGTTTGCAAAAAAGAAAAAGATTTACAGGGCTGTGTTTGGGGGAAATCTAAACTCAGCCTCCACGTTCGCATGCTTTGAATTACGCACCTAGATGCTTGCCCACTCACTTTGTGTTGGCTACAGTTTTGCTCAGGCAAAAACTCACATGGGAGTGCTCAGACTGTCTGCATGTGTAAATTGGAGGATTAGCTACCTAACAATTGGTCCAAAAACATAGAATTGGCCATTTACAGGCTCTGCCAAAATAACAGGTCACATTCTCTGATGGAGGAACTTGGCATCGCCTTACTGAAGTCAGAGGAGCTTTGCAGATTTACACCAGCTAAGGATTTGGGCATAGGTGTTTCCTGAGTGAGAAAAATCCAAAGGGAAAGTACTACTCCATTCAGTTTATTTTTACAGAGCAGAGTCTACAGAAAGTGGTCACTTTGCCAAAGAAGCAGGGATCACTTCACGGGTGTTTGTGCATGAGCAATAACATCTTAAGGGAATTCACAAATTTGTGCTGTGACAAAATTCTACCATTCCTGCCAAGAAACAGGAACCACTGCAGTTTAATGTCCTTTTTCTTTTCCTAAACAGTGGTATAAATGGCATTTTTGTGCTTGGAAACTTCAGGCCCATACTTTCACCATACTAATTGCAACTGCATTCACAGCTGTGGTAAATGGCCCCGTCCTTCCTAATTGCACATGAAGCTACGTGTAGTCTGCATGCGTTTTTCCGAACACTTGGATGTCACTTGAACTACCACAAGAAATGTGCTTCCTATACGCTTTGCGTGTTTTGTTTTCTTTCTTTCTTTCTTAACTCACCCCAGAATGTTGCAACTGTAAAGCAGGCTCTGGGGCTGCCTCGTTTATTCAGCTCTACCGCCGCCGCGTCTCCCCTTCCCTCCAGCTTCCTACCTCACCTGGGTAACTTGTAGGTACAGGATGGGTCGCTGGGATGGAAATGGTTTAGCAGGACCCATGATCACTGGAACCTGAGACCTACATTTTAAATGTGTCTATAATATTACTGTTACTCATTGCTGTGTTTCATTGGGTGTGTCATATGCCATTTTCCCTTAATGAGGAGCTGTTACAAAGCGAGTTTATTCACCCTTGCTGGGTGTTGGGAGATCAAACCACATGGGGTGACAAGATTATAAACACTTTGCTGGAGGGCTGAAAATACTCTGGAATAGGATGAGAGATTTAATGCCGTCACAGAGCCGCAACTTGCCAGAGAGTGGAAGGTGGTATCGTTCCAGGGAGCATTGGAAACAATAACTGGGCAATGATGAGATGTGTAAGTTACAGGAAATATTAAAATTCAACAAAATCTGCTCTGACACCCAAGCCTCAAATAACGCTTCTAGGGATGGATTAATTATTCAGGCAGAAATCCGCACCCACCCAAGTTTGCTACCTGTGAGCCTGCCAAACCCAACCCAGCGTTGAGCCTTCAGATCCACAGCCACCCTCTAAACATTTGTATTATAATCGTACGGTTCTTTGGAGACACCACTACGGGGGATTGCAATGTGATGTTGCAATGGGAACACCACTGCGAGTAAATCACTAGTTTGGCAGCAGATAATGAGGAGCTGTGCACGCTACGAGCTCCTGAGAACACGGACAGAAGAACCGGCTGCTTGGGAAGATGAGCAGCCCTGAAGATCCCAGAGCAGAGGGAGCAGAAGACAAGTCAGCTTCATGAGAAAGCAAACCAGCTGTCCTTGGAGAAGGGTTACAAGGAGAAATAGGTCTTTATGTTCAGGTGCTCAGGACAACGTTACAACCACAGCTTCTCTTGAGAGTCCATTTCTGCAAATTCATGAGAACTTCCCATCCAATGAAGAATATTTTAAAAATCCCCGTTTTCTCTCTATCTGTCAGACACATACATGTTTTTGTGTATATATGTGAGGTTAAGCTGTTTCCCTTTTTTGGAGTTAAGAAAAGATTTTCTCTGAGATCAGAGGAGAAGATACTTACTGTCTTTGCCTTCTTCTGCAGCCTGGGCAGCTCTCAACTTCCAAGGAATGCCTGTTTTGGTCATTTAACCTAAGAAAGACCTGGAGCATCAACAGAGCTCTCACTGTCACCTGGTCTTTTCCTGTGCCATATTAATGGCTTTTACTGAAGATCTTGTTATAGGGTGTTGAGAAGTTCTTGAGTATGACTTAGACTGTGTGTACTGGCGAGAGAAGTGGTGGAATAAAAATGTGTATCTGCCTGATGCTTCCACATCTTGTTATAATATGCAGAATCGGATCCAGGCTCCCCACAGTTTGTGGCACAGGTTTTTAGTTCTGGCCCTGATCTGATCTCAGATAAGGAGGCCGAGTTGCCCTAAATGGTCTCACAGTGATTTGTGGTAAGAACACGATCGGTTGTTTTCTTACAACAACACAAGAACCATGACAACCTGGAAAGGGGAACTCTGAGCGTCTGCACACAGAGGAGATTTCAACATCAGACATAACCAAATTCTGGTGAGAAATGGAAACCAGCAGGGCTGAAGGTCACAGGCTTGTGCAAAGAGGTGAGAGAGGCTAAAGAAGGTGGAACTGGGTTTCTGAGCAATGAAAGGTTTAGAAGAGCTGAGATGGCGGGGAGTAAAGATGACAAGGAGGGCGTGGGAGACTTCAGGATGATTTTACTTCAAACTGTAGGAAAAAAAAGCATGAGAGGGAACAAAATAAGAGGAAATGTTACCCAAGCTCTAGGGAAAAATAAACCAGTGATCCCTATAGCAGATTTAACCCTTGTGTCTCTAACAGACCTACCCACACCTCAGCACTTTGGGGAGGTTCAACCATGAATCAGATCGCACCTTTGCCCTCTGGCCCATTTCTTCTGGGGGATAAATAGTGTGGAAAAGAATGAACTGGTAGGAGGAACGTGCTATAAATGATTCCAGCAGAAGTAGAGGGTTGACATAATTTTTCACTTGTATCTTGTTGATAAGAAGGTGATTTCCAAATCAACAGAGATACTCTGAAGGCCTTCAGAAAAAAATTACATACAGAGAGGCAAATTTGCAGAACTGGGACCTAAATGGATTTAAAAATGGATCAAATATTAGCACATAAGGGTAAGAAAGCACTTAAGCAGCGGTGACAGTATTTTAGGGCCATTTGTTGGCAAAACATAAATGGGCCCACAAAAAAGGAAGCATATACACAGTCAGTCACCTTAGAGCAATTATTTAATGAAGGGGACTGAGTATTAGGAAGAGCTGGATGGCATAAAATCAGAGCAGGGGAGGATGGAGTGAAGAGGTGATGACTGTTACCCAGAGATAAACACGACACCGAAAAGAAGAGATCATAAGGGTATCTACACAGCGCAGAAAACCATCCTGCCAAGCAGTGTTTGTGGTGAGAGCAGGGAAAGTGTCTGTGTGTAGGAGTGCATGAGTGAGATGAATCATTTCCAGAGTCCTGTGAGCAGCAGAACCAATGTAGCCCTTGGATGTATAGCTCAAGACGGACTTGATTTTCTGATGTCTCACAGGGGATGAGCTCATACAACAGGTTTAGTGGAAGCACTGACAAAATCGCTTCCCTGAACCCAGGAATACTCATTTTCCTAAGACTTATAAACACTGAATATATTTGAATGCACTGAAAAATGGGCTGAAATTGGATAACAGGTCCAAAAGATGTGAGGGAGAAACTGATAGCCACGCAACAATGGCCAAAAACATCCATGCATGTGGTGTTAACGTTGTGAAACCAGGCTAGGAAAGAGTGCTTGTGAGTCTGTCACCTCCTCTGTGCTGCAACAGGGTATTTCATTCAATTATTAAACAAAAATTGTAACCTTGTTAATTGTTAACCTTGTTAACAAAGGCATATGAAAATGTTGGCAAAATGGAACCCAAGCTAACATTCTAGTATCTTTTTTTTTTTTTTTTAACTGTAGGTTTTTTAACTGCATTTATCTAGTAAACTACTGTAGGCAAGTTGAGGCTGATGGGACTTGCTTCCAGTTCCACTCCTCAGTGCCTTGTGGTCTTAGAGAGCTGGGTTGTCCTAACCACGTTCTCTTGCCACGTGAAGTTTCAGCCTGCTGTAACTGGTGGTGGTGCAATCGGCTCCCATCTCTAAAAAACCAGCAATTAAAAGACTCTGAGAGGTTTTATTATCTGATACAGTCGAAACACTTGCAGATGCATTAATGAAAATAGTGATCCAAGTTTTCCTGGTATTAATTATGTTTTCAGGCACTTCTCTACTTCCTACTTTTCAGCAAAGGCCAGAAGGAGAGGCATCAAAGAACAACCACAATGGTGACTGTCCCCATAACACCACCAGCAGCAGCAGTCAGGAAGTCCTGCTAAAAACTGCATTTTCCTTTGGGAGAAAAACTTGTATTTCTAGGCTTGAGTACTTTGAGTAAAATCTGGATGTCTAAATGGAATTGCTGAACATTTTAAGCCAAGTCCAGTGGTCCAAGTTTTTCCAAGGACTTTTACATTCAGCTTCCACAAGCCAAAGAATCAAGGCCAATGCATTCTTATGTCCTGAGGAATGACCAAGAAAAATGTTTCTAGAAACTTCTAGAAAAAACACTTAGCACTGTGACTGAACCCTGAAGGAATTAACCTCAGAAGAGACTGAAAATTAGAGCTCTGTATAGATTTGCCTGCTAATTATTCTTTGAAATTGAATGGGGGATCTTAAATAGCCTTTAGACTTAAATATACATTTTCAAATCCATTATCATTCCTTCTCATCTGCATGAAAGTAATACCCTAAATATAGAGAGTGCTGAACAATTGTAAAGGAAGGTAAAGTCCCTGTCCAGAGAAATTCAGAATCAGTGCAAATATAAGAGGGAGGAAAGGGGTAAAACAAGCAAGGAAATGAGCATTACTGTGGCAGGCAGATGGCCGAGCTCAGTAGAAAGGGATTTCTCTTGATGCAAAATATTGGAGGATTTTGTTCCCAACCCACACTCAGATGAAGCCAAATCTTTTCAATGTGTTTTGCTGAAACTATTAAAAAAAGCAAATATCTAAACAGTTTGCTTTTCAGCAACATCAAAAAATAATCCCCAAACTGAAAGAATAATTTGAAAACACTGGAAATAGCCAGAAGCTGGATGTTTTCTGTTTTGGGGTTTGTGTGTTTTTAAGCAAGCGGCTGGAAAGTTTCTTCCGAAAGAATGGAAAAAGTTAAATTACTTTTTTGTTTCTTTTCCAAAATATTTTGTGGGGAAATACCTGTGATTTTCTGCTCACTATACTTCAGAAGCAAATTGTCAGGGCAGTGACCCTAGAGCCTGGGAGCTCCAAGCTGCACGAGTACCATGACTCAGGAGGGGTCGTACTTCTTCATCATTCTGCAGAGGGGTAGTGAGGTCTGACATCTGGGGCTCGGGAAGACGAGCTATGGTTGACTCATCTGTCCTGGAGAGGGAAAGGTGGGCCCCTCACAGTAGTCCCACTTTCCCATGGGAGGCATCCCTGCAAGCCATCCTCAGCTATCACTAACACATCCCACAGAGGAAGGCAGTTTGGTGCTCAATGCTTCTCTGGAGAGTACCAGGACACAGTTTCAAATCCTGTGTTTGCCAACACAGGATGCAGCAGTTGTTCTTTACCTCTGGAGAACCATCCTCTGGAGGACTGCTGCATAGAAACCTTTCAGTAGAAGGAAACAACTGAAAGAGCTCCTGGGAACAGTATGTGGGCGCTGCTCAGGGTGAGTACCTTCTCCCAGAAAACGATATTCAGCTTTCTGCTGCCTTGGCAGGTCTTTTCTGGCTGTATCCAGGCCTCCACTCCACTCCAGTCCATTAGCAACTTTGGCAACTCCAGGGCAGCACAGTGCAATGTCCTGTACTTAAAACTAACTTTGAAGCTCCATGCCAAGTTTCAAGCAAAGCAGTAGATTTTTTATTATTTTTTTTTCATCTAAGTGTGGTCAGCCACGTGCCTTGCCTACATGGAGAAAAACCTCTTTTTTTTTCCCTTTCTGCAGGTGCACTGGGGAAAAGCCATGTGCCTTTCCACACTCACATGTGTGGAAGGGCTGGCCCCATGCCCCTGCTGAGCCCTGTGCCTTTTCAACAGGCAGGAGGGCAAGCAAGGACAGGCATGTAACAAGCAGGGGCACAGACAAGAAGACACCCAAAGAAGCAGAGCAGATGCATTTATCATTAGCTTGGGGTTAGTAAGTGAGCACAAAATCTGAAGAACCACCCAGCTCCCAGACAATTATTCATTTTTTTATCTTGTCAGGCACCGGGAAAGTATTCCTCTACACTAATGAACAAAGCTGCCATAAGAACCTCTGTTTCCTGTAGTCTTACCGTTCCAAGTAGCCCCTTTTAACTGCTCTATTTGGTGTGCCATTTGTGGAAAAAATCAGGGCTTGGTCTTCAAAAAAGTGAAGGAGTGAGATCACTGGGCTTCGGGATAGGGCCTTTGTGAACACGGGAGCATTGCACTGCCCTTCGGTGTCAAGCGATGTGGTTCCAGGGCTTAGCTCCAGGAAAGCCCAGGCTGTCTCAGCATCTTCTGCTCAGCTGGTTGGATACTCAGCATCTTACCTCAGGATCAGAGCAGTCCTACCTCATCCTGGCAACGCATGGCAGGCTGGTGACGTGACTAACGTCTCTCAACATTGACAACAGCAGTTTGGTTTTAATTATTTTTTATGATACCTCCCAGCACAATGGCACATATTTATAGGCAACGCTGCCCTTTGTTAAAGTAACCAAATGCTTTTTTGTCTTAATTATAAATTTGCCAAACCTAGAATATTCAGGCTGAAGTGTTTCCATACCAGTCAGTCATCTGCCAGCGTAGAAAATTCAATGAATTAGCTGTTTCTCCAAGAATCTGAGCAAAGACTCTCATGCACTTTGGTGATGAGTGTAGGAATAGAGTAGAGTAGAGTAGAGTAGAGTAGAGTAGAGTAGAGTAGAATAACAAAGCAATGGAAAACCAATCCTTTATCTACAAAACTTTGCAGGACAGAAGAACTGCTTGGGACCAACATGCTGGTTAGACTTCAATAGTTTCTCTTCTACAGCAGGTAATGGACACTCACATACAACACAGGTGCCCACAGCATAACTCCAGCTGGTGAGGAATATTTTTTCCATTCCTGCATTGTTTTCACTGAAATAAGCTGCCGCTAAGCTATGCCTAAAACCTATGAAAATGGCCAAAGGCACTTCATTGACAGTTATAGCAGTTCTATAGGATTATTGAACCGTCCTCAAGAATTTTAAAGAGAAATGTAGCCATGAGGAGAGATGTATAGAGCAACTCAAAATGCAAAATAGTATGTATTCCATTCTAGTGCTGAAATCTGCCCCCAGCCCATGAGGGACACTTGTAATGGGCACAGAGAATCCAATAGCTTTCAATATCTGGCAAAAAGGAAACAATCTCTTCATTTATTAATTCTTAGAAAATGTTGTGACATTTGTACAAGGCAATATTGGTTTTGCAGCTATAGATCTCGCACAGACTGACTCCTGTGTTTAACTTTCTATATTGTAAATAGGTCCCATTGACTTTCATGAGCCTGCTTGTAAGTAAAGATAACTTAGAGGATCAAAGCCCCATAAACTGTGTCATTAAATTTTAAGAAGTCAGAAGCTGCACGTTCTCTTCCCAGGCTGTACTGGCATCTCGCATGAGTGCTAATGAGACCAGTTCTCATGTCGCTGTTCTCTGGATATCAGAAGACACAGATTTGATTTTAGTCTTGATTGCACAGATGAAAATAAGCAATAACTCATGGAAATCAGTGTAGTATGGTACGTGGTAGTCAAACTATAGCTGATAAAGTTCATGTTCATTTTGGGTACTTGTCTGAAGTCCAGGTCTCTACTTAATACACATGATGCATCGGGTCTGTACAGTAGGTTAGTAGAGCTCATTAGAATTGATTCTCCATGTGTTTGTCAATAATTCCAGGACCAAAAAGAGGACAACAGCGAGACTAACAGACTGACTCGGCTTGGGAACATGTGGGAAAGATGGCTCAGATTTTAGCAAAGTGACTGACTCTTCCATACCTTGTAGGAGAGTTTTCCTGAAAATCAGGCAGGGTTTTACTGATAACAAGGTTTCATGAAGTAGGAAGTGAGAAAAGAGAAGTGGAGAGGACTTTGTCTCTCAAGAACCTTTTCAAGCCAGTGCAGGGATACAGGAGAGGAAGAGGGCGAAAACATCATCCCAATGTTATTTTTACTCATTGCTTTTTTTTACAGCTATCTTCAAAACAAACAAAAAAATAGAAGTTGCTGAAGAACCCCCAGAACGAAGATTTTCAGCTGTTCCAGCAGACACTCTTCTGCTACACCTAAAGTGCAGAATGGAGGAGAACTTCCAGTGACTCCAGGACTGGAATGAGACACTTTCCCCCCACAAACACCCCTAACCTGAGTTTCCACAGCAAAGAGACCCAGGCTGGGAGGGAGCCCTGGGACCAGCACTGCCAGGGTGGGAGATCAGGGACCAGCACTGCAGGGCAAAGCGGGGAACAGGTCTGCCCTGCAGCCTCCCTGTGAGGGTTCACAGTGTGTGAAGAACGTGTGGGAATCCTTGCTTCTCTCCCAGGGTTTTTTCTTGCAAGATATCCTCTAAGAGGACCGGTTACTGTGAGTCACCTCTGCAGTGTTTGGCTATCATCTCCTTGCAAAGGCAGGGCTTTCCCTGAAGTCTGCGAGCATTTCTGTAATAGGGAGTTTTATCTAAATAAAGAAGCCAGAATTTGAAGAAAGATGGATGGGAAAGTGGTCACTAGAGCGAACTCCTACCACCCTGCAGCAAACGCTGCTTTTCAGTACAAGAGAGAGTAGCATCTAGTGCAGGTTCCAGTCAGCACCAAAACCACGGGGGACACCTTTTGCTGGGGCAAACATCACCGAAAAGGTAGATAGTAAAACAAGCATATCCTGGGCAGGGGAGACCAATAAATCATTCATGAAAAGAATAGGAAGCATCATAGCCAGGGCAAAGAGAATGCTAATTTGCTTTGCAACCTGATCAAATGGAACGACTGGCCTTGAGGGATGCAGCCATTTTGGGGGTTGAGTGCTAGAGTTAATACAGAGCATTAACTTTGCAGCTTTGCTCCAGGCAGAACTTGTCCCAAGTGATCTAAAACTTTCAATGCACTTATTCTATCAGAAGATTTGTGTGTGTGTGTGACTGCCTAATTAATGAGCTTCTTTTCAATATTAATATGCAGAAAAGTTTACTGCCTTAAAGGTGTGTCAATATATACATTTTTCTGGTTAAAGAAGCTTGCCTTTGGCTATTCTAAAATATAAAAGCTATTAATTAAAGTATACAGTGCTTTAGAAAAAAAAGGATCGAATTGCTGAAGTCTTTGGGGAGAATTGCCACAGAATTTATGCCAAATGTCTCAATAAATTGATATGCTAAAATGAGTAACCTCAAGTATTTTAGTAAAGATTTTTCACAAGGCTTCACCTACTCCCTCCCACTCATCAAAGAACACTGTCAAGTGATTTCAACTCAAGTGGAATCAAGAAGAACCAAATACACACACTCCTCCCAAACCTGTTGAGTTGCTCCTTACCCTGTGTAAGGACCTACAGGACCCGGGTAGCGTGGAGCCCTTCTTGTGTGTGGTGTCACATCAACACAAACCAACACCTCTGGGTGCACCTACACTGGGGGCCTCCCCTCCAAGCAGCCTTGCTCCTCAGCGGCACAGAAAACCCCAGCCCCATCTCAGACCAGTTTTTGGACGAGGCCAAGTGCCACCAGACTGGTCCTTCCCCAGATGCCCTCCAGTTGCTGCCTCGCAAGGCTGCCATGACCCCACCACACCACAGCAAATGCCAGCAGTGGAGGGGAACCTCATCTGAAGCTCAGTCTTTATTGCACAGTCTTGATTGCCTGTCCTCAGAGGCTCTCCCCACCCCGTACCCCATGTCTGGGAGAAATGAACAACAGCAAAGAAGTAACATTATTGCTTTCATTTTTGCATACGGGAAACTGAGGTATGAATGCAAGACAAATCTCAAGTGTAATTTCCTCATTATTTTTTCTTGCCTAAAGAACTTCAAAACCAATTTTCTCCTAGTGATTTTGACAGAGGTTATACAGGAAGCCTCTGGAAAAGCCAAAGGCCAAGTGCTGTGTACAAAGCCAGTGTTTTAACTGTATGACTATTCTTTCTCCCCACTGGGTGCCTGTATAAAATGATTGCCAAATTGAGCCTGAAATTACCCTTCCCCTTCTTAAATTTCCCAGCGTGTATCATATTATCCTTTCCTACCTGGCAAGGCCTGCCATAAACCTCCACCAGTGACTGCTTAATGTGCTGAGCGTAGCCTTGCAGTAGAGTAAAACCCTTCAGAAAGCTGTCCCAGCCTGTCTGGACCACAAATTACTGCCTGCAGATACTGCAACAAATATTCCGGGAAAGTGGAAGGGAAGAAGTCTCTTATCTTAACCAACATGATGAGCAGCTGGGGAAGAAGAGCTGATGTCCACGGAGCAAGGCTGGAGCAAAGGGCAGGCAGCTGTGGCAGCTGCAAGGCTAGAAATGGCTTCTTCGCAAAGTGGGATGCTTTGGAAAACTGGGTGGGTTTTTCAAGCAAAGGTCTTCTGGTCAGCAAACTCTTGTTTTGAAAACATAGTGCCAGAACTTCTCTCTCAGTGCAGGTGATTATCATATTTCATGTGAGGGGCTTTAATAAGCAAGAGTTAGCTGGTTGATACGAGGTGATAGAAGCAGTAGCAGGGTATAGAGATTCTTCAGGCTCCTTTTGTTTCCTGCTTGCAGGGGCTGAAACAGGGATGGGAGAGAAAAAGTATCGTGAAATATGCCTGTTCTTTCTTCCTCAGCTCCCTGTAGTTATGAGACAGGTCTCCATAATATATAAGATAAGCAGCTGCTCAATGCAGAATCAGAAGAGTTTTAAAAACTCATGTGCTTTATAGGTGTTATTTGATCTCTCATAAATACACTGAATATGGAATTTTTGCATGATGCTTTGATGTCAGTGAAGTATATTCTAGCTGGGTCGCTGCCACCCCTCTAATGAGTGGTGTTGGAGGCCCTACATAAACAGCGGCTAGTAAAAGTGGGGAGGAAGGATGCAAACTCTGACATCCCTCTTCCAAAGTAGGTCAAGCTCCTCCAAAGGCCTGGCTGCATTGTTTCCCCTGTAGAGGATGAAGAGTTAGTGCCTTGGCTGATCACAGGCCTAGCTCTTACCCTGGGTGAAGCGTGAGGCAGTTCAATGGCTGAGGAGCAGCTCCGTATGGATTAATCCATGATCACAGCTCAGCAGTGAGGGCTCTGGCAGGCCAGACCCAGAGCTGCAACAGGACTGAGAAGTTGCTACAGCAGGTGCCTCGTGTCTGGTACAAACCTATCCTGGACTCACTTGCAAAACCCTAAACTGCCTGCAGAAAAGTTAAATGAGGTTGTTCTTTCTAGGACCAGTCTGTAACAGAGAAATGTACGGAGAAAAGACTTGAACCTTGTGAGGTTTCAGAGGCTGTGCTCTTGCTGTCCCACGTTCGGATGCAACTGTATTTGGGTGCCTTCCAGTCCCTGTTTGACAGCGTGACCGTTCACATGGGTACCTCAAGAGGAGCATACATGGGGGCTCTCTGATGAGGTCTGACAGGGTGCCAGGCATTTGGAGAGCTAAGTGGCTTTATCTGCACAGCTCAGAAGAGCCCCTCCACACATGGGAGTTTTAGGACCAGAAACAACTTTACCAGGTCTAGTGGAGTCCTAATTCACAGCTGACATCTAAGGTGCTGCAGTCATATTCCAGCTAAAACAGGAAAGGAGGCCTTTACCTGCTGCCAGCTCCTGTGATCACGTGTCCCAAGCGTGCTTTCTTCTTGCTCTTTCAAGTCATGCACGCACAAGTTACTTTACAAAGTGGTCTCTTGTCTGAGCCTCACAAACTTGTTTTACTTATAACGTGTTTTAGATTCTAGCAAGGAGTGCCAGAGGGGAAGCAGTGTTACACCAGATTGCACCACAGAAACCACCCAACTTAAGTGGATTACTCTTTTTGCCATGGGCTGACTTGCTTATGCAGGTTTGCTTTGTTATCAAATGTCTGTTACGACACAGGAAAAAATACTGAGCTGAGCAAGGCCTGTTCTCCAATGTGGATTATGCCTGCTTCCCCGTGGGAGCCTTAAGGAAAGAGTCTTCTGTATTGACCCCAAAAAAAATCCTTGTCTTGAAAAGCCCAACTATGGGAGAAGAAACCGGCAGCATCTGTCTTTAGAGCCAGCTTCTCAGTGCCCTGGAGCAGCTTGAGAGATGCTTTTAGACCTCCAGTTGGTAAAGCCAAATCTGAATGCTGATCTGCAGGCTGTTAGGGTCCCTCCAACTCCTTTCTTAACTTCTCAGCTGAGTGAGGGACAGTATTTTGCTTCTCCTTGATTTCTCTTTAGAATTTGAATTCTTAGAATAGAATTAGTGCACCTGAAACTTTCACAGTCTCTCTGCAAGAGATGGGCTGGGATTCAAGGAAGCTCCTTTTAATCCTGTCTTCTGGGTGTGGGTTTTCCCCAAATCTCATTACCTATTGTAGGTTTGAACAGCCTCTGACTCCAATTAGCCAAACGCAATAAAAACAGAGGGCTGAGTTTCAGAGGATGTGTTTCAGTGGCAGAGGTATCATAGTTCAATGTTGGGCAAATGATTCCTATCTCCACACCTCCTTTCCCCTCCAGAAATTAGGATTTTAGCTCCTAAATCGTGAGGTTTTTTTAAAAGCAGTTTAAAGGCTCTTCTCTTATGCTCTCAGGGTTCACTATTTTCAGGTTTTTGCCACAGCCATGAGCACTGGAAACCTTCTTCTCTTAATTAATACTGAAACTCTGGTATATACATATGACTCCAAGGTCTACGGTTTTAAGAAAAATACCAAGTATCATGAGACTCCTCATAAAATCATGACAGTTAGCTAGCTGAACACACAAAGAGCAGTCTTGTACTACTTTTTTTTCTCTATAGTTGCTTCTATTTTAGAGTAAGGAATCCTAGAAAGAAAAAGAGCAAAGTGCCCACAAAAGATCCTTGTGTCATGCAGCAAACTTCCTGGAATAAAACTACCAGCACTGTTCCCCTGAAAAGAGGTAGCCTTTGAAGATGCAGTCTGTCAGACAATACACCAGTTTGTAAAGGTATTGGAATCACTTGTTGGAGAAGCCAGAAGCTGCCAGTTGAAAACTGAGGGTTTAAATTGTGAAGGATCAAAATACATCAACTTTAGACTATTTTCTATACCTTTGTAGACAAATAAAGGCACCCTTAAAAAGAGAGGGTAACATCAAATAAGGAATCCCGGCTGTGACTGGTTGTTCTCCAGTAATTTTGAAACCTGGCTAAATTTAGAAAAAGAGGCCCTGAAACTTCTCCTGAACAGAACTGGTGTTTGCAACTTGAAATGGTGATGAGAGTTTCGCTTTTCATTAGAAGCAGATTATTCAGATTTCTTTAGCACCGGTGTGTTAAGGAATTTAAGCCACTATCTAAAAAAAAAAAAAGTGTAATTTTGTAAGCTGTGAAATGACTGTGATAGCAAGGTCTGCAGTGCTAGAGAGGAGCAAGGACTCTCCCTGTGCATGGACCTGGCACCATTCATCCCTACTGGTGGAATAAAGCAGGGGACTGTGCAGATGAAAAGTGGGAATATTGTCTTATTTGTTATCATTTCCAGCGATAACCCCCTCCATTCACCAGGGATGTTTGGAGAGCTGTTAAATTGACTTGGGGGCTTTTTCATTGACAATAACAACTTTTTCAACATCACAGACCTCTGTGGTCCCAGTCATCCTGCCCCTTTGGAAGCTGGGACTGATCTAGAGATGAGGTACCATGGGGCCAACCCTCTTTGCAAGGTGCTTCTTTAAGGAAAAGAGCTGTTAACTGAAATTACTTGGCAGCTCTAAGAAATTCTAGCAGGTAATTTTTGCAGTGCAGTCACTCACTCTCAGCCCCCGTGGCTGCACGAGTTGCTCTGAATAACTACAGTAGCTCTGATCATGAATTACTGTGATTTGTCGGCTGTAATATAAGCCCAGCTAGGGTTTTGATGCTTTTGCCAGCAACATGTGAAAGAAAATATTTGAGTGAAGCTGTCTAAGCCAGAAAAGGGGGGTATAAAGCCAACCTGACCTGCTCAGATTTATTTCATGCGGTGTTGAAACCAGCCTGCTGCCTGGATTTAAGACCAGTGGATATATTTAATCTGCTTGAATAACTCCTGATAGGTGTTGGGCTTCTTTCCCCTGGAAATTATAATCCAATCCTGCATACCATCTAAATAATGCAGTAACTTACTATTATATCTCCTTTTTTTTTGAAACAACTATACATAACACTGGGGGGAAAAGCATGTCTTTGAAAGCGAACACCTTCTTCTGACAAGAATTGCTACAGTTTGGACAGTGGGAATATTTTTTCTCTGCTGGGGGACAGAGCAATGCTGTATGGAGGAGGAGGCAGGGAATCCGTGCTGGTTCCCAAGTTTCAGACCCAGCTCTCTCTGTGGAACTGCACAGAAACTAAATGCCAAACAGTTATCAATAACCCTCCCCAGATTACTGCTGGCAAATCTGAACAAAGTTCTCCGGGTCCAAGTAGGAGTTCTTGAAGTTCATTGGGTTTATCTAGTGAAAAATATCAGGTAGCCGCAAGGGAACTGGTAGTGACATTCTTTACAACTATCTGTATAACTATATATATAGCTATATACATATATAGTTACATATATAACTATATCTAAAGTTATAAATATAGCTACATATATTTTTTCAATAACCCAGGAGATAGGAAATTCCTGTTAAAAGTTCTCATCTTCCAGGGAGACCTTAGAGAAGGACGAACACATTTACCTCTGTGCCTTACCAGAGCATATCATAGAACTGGGTCCTGTTTTTTAATGGATTCTTTTATAAACCTGTGTCCTCTAGTGAGAAATTGAAAGGACGGTACTTCAGTGTGCATTCAATTGAGCTTTTCTTCCTCCTGCATCTGCATATGCTGTGTGACAAGCAAGCGCGCTGAAGGTTAATTGTTACTCTAGGATATTATGTTCCTTCTCTCTGTTGTTAATTTGGGGGGCAGAGTGGGGAAAGGAAAACCCAGATACTTGAACCTTGCTCGAAATAACTCAATGGTTGCTTAAAAAAAATGTTTGTCTTAATAGGAAAAAAACCACCAAGAGTCCAAAGTTTAAACAAAACTCGAATAAAAAAGCCAAAAGTGTTACCTGCTGCTTTTGGTGTTCCTATAGCTAAGGGAACAGGTCTGAATCAGGAACATCTATTACTTTTTGTTTGGTTGTTTTAACATTAACAGAAACTTTACTGCCCATCAATGTCAGAGAATCTCTGTTGCTTAAACCCCTGTTTAACAAGATCAGAATTAACCCAAATTACACAGATGCAAGGGAAGCAAGTGAACGAAAGAGGTGTTGCATCTTCCAATTGGTTTTTTGATTCTCCTGAGAAGAGGAGAAGCCCATACTCTTCATAGTGCCTGCAAACCTCTTGGGAGGAAAGGGAAGAGTAGGACACATGGGAGAAGGAGGAGGCAGGGGAGAGGGTCTGGCTGGAGCTCCAGGCTGGCGCACAGCACCGAGCCAAAGACCTCATCCACCAGCACCGAGGGACACAAATGATGCAGCAACTTGAGTTTTTATTTGAAGATCCCCAAAAGTATTTCCGACATGGGCTGGGGAGGAGAGGATCCATTTCCAGCCCAGCTTTAAATGGATCCATTTCCAACCCAGCAAGGCAAGTGCATCCCGAGTCCT
Source organism: Calidris pugnax (assembly GCF_001431845.1). Lineage (NCBI taxonomy): Eukaryota > Metazoa > Chordata > Aves > Charadriiformes > Scolopacidae > Calidris > Calidris pugnax. Next base: position 922,310 of record NW_015090832.1, on the reverse strand, counting down.
GATGCCCACCATGGGACCCCGCAGTGCTCCTGGAAGAGGCAGAGCCATTAGGTTCACATTAAGTGAGGGATGAGGTGCCTGTGAGCACCTGGTGACTTCATTTTGAGCTCCTTCCTTTTAATTCTAGCTTCTCTTCTGTCCATGCGAACCACAGGGGAGCGGATGTCTGAGAGTTTCTACCCAGTTACACCTCTCTTTAAGAGCATTAGGAAACTAGGAGCTGCTTGATACCTAGCTGAGGTAGAGGGAATATTTAGCATCTGATAAGATTTATGTCCGTGACCTTCTGGATGTAAGGTGGCAGAGCAGCCCATGCTGTGCTGCATCTAATATGCATATTCATGGCTCGTTTATTCATGAAAGAAATGATTGGATTAGCGATGGTTTGAAGGACACTGATCATGGAGTTGAAATACACTCAAGTTGCTCACAAATTAGAACTCTATCAATTTTTGTAATAAATTGGTAACCATTCTAAATCCCTGCGTATCCATGGTGTTATTGGAAATACTATGTTGTATTTTATTGGATTGGAAACATTTCACAGCTATCAACCTGTCAATTATTTTAGCACAACACAGGGTTTCTCATGATGATAGATGGTGATTCTAAATAATTTTTATAAAGTATTTCTACTTACCGTGGTGTCAGGAAGCCTGCCTGCCTGTGAAATATTGTGATTTTTGAAGCACTCACCTGATAACACTCCTTAATTGTGTAACATTAATCTATGTGTCAATCAAATACTTGCAGGCTAATATATGGAATCTTTTTTTCCTGAGGTTTTCATAGAAGGGGGAAAATTAAGATCATAGAAAACTGTTGGCAGCATATGAAGGCAGAAGCAATGCCAGACTTGTAACCAATCATGAAAATGCATGTTATGAAGAATAAAGAAAAGATGAACCCTCTTCACTAATGAACTCTACTTTTATTCAGAATGAAGATGTCTTCCAGCAACATGTTTTTACTTTCTCTCTCTTTCTCCCCACTTCTAACACATTGAAAAGAAAAAAAGCCCAGTTTTACATGTCTTGAGCATCTGTGAATAAATAAGGTGCCAGACATTAAATACCTGCTATTTAAGTTTCAAAGTCCTTTTCAGAGACTAGTACATGATATTTTTTTGCCTCACAGAAACGAAAAAATTAATTCACATGAAGGCTGCTTTATCGAAGATGACGCAATGAGTTAGAAGCAGAGATGGGTCTGGTATCCTACAGAGTATGTGAAGGGATACTCTGACATCCCAAAATGTCTGGCAGGTCAAGTATATCCAAAGTTACTACCTCTGAGCAAAAAATGTTGATCACTTTTGCATTCAGTCAGAAGGGCTGGGAGGGAAGGGAAGACTTCCAAGGATGACAGCACAGAGCAAGTTGCCTGCTTGGGTGACACTGCTCCTTCACCCCTGGTTGGGAAGAGCCACACCAAAGGGGACTGGCTGCTTGTGACTGTCCCAGTGCTGGGGTTATTAGTAGTAGCTCCCTGATCCTTCTCTGAGCCCATGCCAGCGTGTTATCCTCCACCAACAGGAAAATATATCTCCTCCCAGGTGCATGTTCAACCACAGCTCCCTCCCGCTGCTGCTGCTCCTCTTGGCTTTACTGCCAAATGGTCCCGTTTACCTGCTTTCTGAGCTTGGGGTGGAATAAGAAAGGCCAAAAAATTGCAAAGGTGTGCCCAGAAAAGTCCTACAGAACCAAATGGCTTAAAGTGTGATGTGTTGGATCTGCAAACATTTCCTGTGTCAGGAGGGTTACCGTTTCCATCACAGGGTGCCCTGGGATCTGTCACCGCTCTGTCCCTGTCTGCGCCTGACAGCACTGACCAGCCTGAATACCTGTGGCGGGGCTGGACTCTAGGTGGTCTGGTACTTAGCCCTATTTATACACCACGCAGCCTTTTCCAGCCATTAAACTGATTTTAACTGTGCAAGCCTGTTTCAGCAATTAGAGCAAAAAAAACTTTATAGCTCTTTCGGTTTGAATTGGGCTGGTTTCAAACCCAGGTACTAAAATGGATAAAATTGTCTTGAAAAGCAAAGAAATTACACTGTACTCTGAGCTCCTCTGCATCATGTTATGAAAGACACAAAGATAATATTTGTATAAATTAAAGCTATTGGAGACGTATGGTATTTCAGTTTCTGCTTCATTAAGTTGTCCTCCAGCCCTGAACATCCCTAGATCTATTCTGCAGCACTTTTCTATTTTAAATTTAATCTACCCCGCTGCAGAATGAAAGCTTAAAAGGATATTGCCTCTTTAAATTAAATGTGGAAAAAAATAACAATGGTGGAATTCTTGCTGAAGTGAATGCAATCTATTATATAAGTTCTAGAATTCATAATATTTTCATACGTCCGTTACCCTCCCTGCTAGTTCAGCAGTGTATTTTTTCACTGTTTCACTATCACCACAATTACATTTTTTTTTCATTGATTGAAAGAGCAGAAGAAACCACTATGACCATCTAATCTGATTTCACATGTATAATAGACCATAGGACATGTCTGGATTAATTCCTAATTTGATTAAAATGACTCTTGGAAAAATATCCAATCTTTTCCCTACAATTTCCAAGGAAAGGAATATGCCTTTGCAACTCCTCATAAGTTGTTTCGGCCTCCAGTTATTTTGGCTTTATCATTACAAAAAAAGTGCCCTCTGTTTTGAGTCGGGTATTTCATCTTCCTCTGATTAGTACGTATTGGATCCTTCCCCTGTGGGATTTTTTTTTTCTTTGTGTGGACTTGATGGCAACCAAATCACCACTGAAGCTTCTAGCTGGTGGTGAAAATACCAGGACACTGACTTTTTCACTATAATTCTCATAACTTTTCTATGAGTCCTACCACCAGCTGAACAACAGTCATCCATGCCAGCTGGTAAGAAACAAAACAATGATTCAAATCATGCTCTCGTGGGGATTATCCACCCCATTCAGTCCTCTATTGGCATCTGTCTCCCTATTACATATGGATTTTTCTCCCAAGGGTGGACATCCAAAGGCCCCAGCACTGGCTGCCTGCCCAGGGACCAAAGGACTGGGTTTGCTACCACACCCAGAGGTGCAAACACCCATTCCCAGAGATGCCCAGCACCGTTACTTTCCTGCTCTGCTTTATCAAAGCTGTTCCACTTTGTACAGAATAACTTGGGCCAGAGGGAAGAAAGAGATTGAGAACAAGCATGTATAGGCGGATGGGTAGGGCATTACATATGCAGTCAGTACATAAATCCTGCTGTGTCAGGTAGGTCTGATGGGAATGCTCTGAGAACACTTTAGCAAATTGAGCCTTGAGCTGAGAGAGGCAGAATAGTATCTGATTTTCATGTACGTGAATGAAACCAAAGCTTGAGGTAGGCAGCAAGCAGCTTCTGGCCATCCCAGGAGCAGAACTTCAGGGGCCTGAAGAACTTTACTGCTAATTCTGCAGGTGCCTCCAGCCTGTGAGCTTGAGGAACAGTCTGGTGGGGATTTTGAGGATCTAAACAGAAGGCTTAATTCACCTAGTTCCCATTAGAGGTGTTCAACTTCTTGTGTGTTTCTGGGTCATCAGGTCTTTGAAGGACAGGGGGTGGGGTGTATTGCAAAACATCTTGAAGTTATTGCCCTGCTGGTAGAATAGAGTTGCTGTGGAGATGGGTAAGTTCCTAGAAATAGAATTAGCAGAATGTGGGTGGAACAGACACCCGGAGAGGTGGTGGGGTCTCCAACCCTGGAGGTTTTCAAGACTTCTTGAGGCAAAGCCACGGTTGACTTGATCTAGTATTGGAAACAGTCCTGCTTTGAGTGGGAGGTGGATGAGAGATGTCCAGAGCTCCTCTCCAGCCAACATTTCTATCATGTGGGAGAAAGGAGGGACATAGTCAGGGAGGGTTTTCTGTAGCTGCCTGTGTGGAGTCATCTTGGAGTCATCAGCAGGTTCCCTAATGGGAAGCAGCTCCTCCTGCACTCCAGCTACAAGCGAGGGCTCTCGTGGGTGTTCTCAGAGAGAGCGCCCTGGGAAAAGCCAAGCACAGTCTGGGGAAAGGGAATTAAACTGTGCCACTGAGAACAGCAATTAAAGAAGCCAACTGAGATTTCAAGGAAAAAGCATGAATCTATAGGGTACATTAGTTAATTAAAACAGAAGCATCCTCTTCGGGCCCTTCTCATGCGCAGAAAGCTTCTGTTTCCTGCTAAAGGCATATTGAACTGGTGACAGTAGCTCAAGACAACTGTGGTTGCTTTTGGAATGAAGCAGTTAGTTCAGAAGAGGAACAAACACACCCCTTCCCTGGAGTCCCAAGTTCTTGGCTGGAGGAGCTTCCAGCCCTGCTGTACTGCATGTTCAGGGTGGAGCAAAGTGATTCAAGCAAAGGCAGATACTGATTATAGCTTAATTGCTGCTGCAGCCTCTCTCTTTCCTGTGTTCAGCTATCTATCTCCTGGCAGAAGGCACCTAAGCCCCCTTTGGAGGCTGGGGTGAACCTCTGGTCCCAGCAAAGTCCAATGGCCAAATTCCCATGGACTCTGCTCTCCCAACAATGTGACCATGTGTTTTGCACAGCAAGGGCTCTGCTCCAATCCTTCTGCATCCCCTTTGGGTCGCAGTTGTGGGGTCACTCACCCCATCCCTTTGCTGACCAGCTCAGGCCCATCTGTGAGCAGGGCTGTTGTGTCACAGCTAGTGTTTGTGAGAAGGAGTACATGATGGGGGGACTCCGGCCTACTATGGGTATGTTGCTACTAAGACCGATGGGTGACAAAGCAAAAAAGCTAGAAAAAGTTTTACATTCAAAAGTTTAGGATTTTTTTTTTTTAATGGGGGGAGGGGCTTTTTTCCCCACATAATAAAAAAGGCCTTTTCCTCACCATAACCAAGAAAGGAGGCTGCAGCACTTGGCAAACAAACTTCTATTAAGTGCATTTGCTGGAATTGTTTATACTTTGCTCTTGACAACTATCTTGAATATACTGAGCATTGCACTGTGCTCTAGCTTGCATAATTCTGACATGGGAGCAAAGTCCTTATGGGGGAGGCGATAGTTTCTTTCCTTAAGACTTTTTTTTTTCTTTTTAATATCTGTCACTTGTTCTAATCAGAGGCAATAACTTGCTTTGGAAAAGATTTTCCTGCTCTCCAGAGATTTTCTCTCTCCTCTGGTTGATTTTAGCAGCAGGAGGAGAACATCTTTGCAGGGAGGGAAGAGGAGGGGGGAACTCCAGAAGAGGAGGGAAATCACCGCTACCTTCCATGCAGGCTGGCAGATGTTTAACAAGGGGTTCTCTGCCTTCCTCCAAAACTCCCCTCCTGCACCATGTTGCCTGGAAACCCTCTGCTTCTTCCCCTTTCACGTTTAATTACTGCAAATTGCTGAAAACTTTATCTAAACTCCTATCACACCGACAAATCACTCTTTGATTAGGGCAGATAAATGGACCTAGGCAATTCCAAAAGTTGATCTCTGCCTGTATTGCGTTTTTGGAGGGGTTTTTCCCTTACTGTCGGGATTCAACCCAACATTTCCCAAGCTGAGTAACAGGAATCTGGGCTAATCCAGAAAGGCCCATGCTCTGTGATTTTGTATGTGAGTAGACGATAAGAAAGGAGGTAGACAGAGATTAGCATAAGAGACTGGTTAAATGAATATGAATGGGTACCCTCACATCTAGGCAAATGGATGGCAGCTAAACAGATGGTGGCCCTTCACCAGCCCCTGTGAAATGATGCTGGTGGTGGGGTTATCCTTGCAGATGGGTGTCCCCTTTACAGCTTGACTTTCATTCTGGAAGTATGGGGAAGGCTTTACTCTTTGCCCCCGGCCTCTGTCTTTGCGTGCTGGAGGTAGGGCTGACGCACGGCGTGGGGAGAGAGCCAGAGGGCAATAACCCGTCATCTTGGTGCCATGCTAATTCTGTGGTTAAAGAAGAGGGTGTCGCACGGCGGTGGTGTCAGGGCTGGCACGGCTCCCTGACACCCAGCCTGCATCCACACAGGTGTGGCTTCACGGCACTCCGGTTCCCAGAGCAGAACCTGCAGCCCTTGCACCCATTTCCTACCTCCCGGTGCAAAGATCCTCCCCACCGAGACGGGAACACCTATGACAGGAAGAGCAAAGCAAGAGGTGCACCTGAAAACCTGCCTCCCCACCCACTCACACAAGGGAGTCAAAGGAGAAGATGAAAGCGGACGGGGGGCTGAGTCCCAGAGTTTGATTCTTGTTCTCTTTTAGGGAAGAGTTTCATCAAAGGCCGTGAGGTGCAAGCTCTGGGCATCACTTGCAGGCTGCCTCCCAAGGATGGAGCTGGAGGTCTCCAGGACCATCTCAGGTTGGAGTTCGGGCTGCATCGTGAAGCTGTTGGGCATAGTTCACTCTGTCGTGACTGGAGTCTCCGATACACAGAGCCAGGACGAAGCAGAACGACTAAATCACCCAGATGACTTCTAGCAAGAATCGTCTCCCCCAGGTCAAGAATGCAGGCAAACCTGACCCCAGGGCCAGCTGCCCTCAGGGCTTGCTTTTATTATTATTTTTTTTCCCCTGACAAACGCCTGTCTGCTGATCTACCACTAGCCAGGTTTCATTGCCTCTGCAAAAGGGGCACCAAGGAGTTAATCCAGGCTGGAGATAAGGCAGGGAGCAGCACACCAGAGTCGGGCTCTTCTCCCCAGCTTGTGAGAATCCCCCTCCCAGTACAGTTTTGCACACTTGCAGCTATCACACTTAACAGGTTGTTTGTCTTCCCGTGGTGGATCGGAGGGAGCCTGTGTAAACCTCCATGCAACTGACTTTAATTACCTGCCAAACCTGCACCGGGGCATAAGCCCACATATTGTATGTGACAGTACCAGTAGAGCAAGTACTGGAATGCAGGGGCTAGAATAATTTGACAGCTAACATAAAGCACCGTGATTTATATTTTGGTTATATTGAGATTTTTTCCCCCCTCTTTGAGCACTCATATAAATATTTACTTGGATCCTAGGACCTTGCTTAACCCTCACAGTGCCACGTTTTATCTTCTTCCTTTTTTCTTTTTTTTCTGCTATTTTTGTTTTTCAGCAGCTACTCCAGAAATGCCTTTCATTTTAAATCACAGAAGATTTAAACCAAAAATAACTTCACCTTTAAACTGTTTCATCTGTAAACAATGTGATCCAGTAATCTTGATATATTTACTGTAGTGTTCAATTGAAAACAGATTATGGAGAAAGGCTTCTTTTAAAAGATACAAGACTTATTTAATAGAAACATTGGTTTTAGATTCTGGAGCAGAGACCAGCTGATACCTTTGCCATGTTTTAAATTTTCTCCAAGCTATTTCATTAATTATTGAGCTGAGTAACTTGACTATAAAATCTGTTACTTTCAAATTAAGATTTACCTGTTCTTTAATGTTACCAGGAAAAAGTCCTCTTCTTTCCTGTGGCCTCATGGTTTCAGTCTGCACGCAGTAGGACAGAAATCACTGCATGAGAGAGATCTGGTAATACTGGAAATCAGAAAGCCATAGACATTTTTTTATTATTATTGTTATTATCATGATTCCTGTCTGTCTGTCTGACTTATGCATGAGTCACTTATTACGTAGCCCCAGAGGCTCACAGGTATTTGCTTAATACCTTGCTCTTCTGGGTGCCTGACTTGATATAAGTGAGGACCTGGAAATACCCTTCCAAAAGCCCTTTTCTACTGACATCCCTTTATCCATCTGTGGAGTGGGTTAACCTGTCGCTCCACAAAACCAGAGCTGGAACCTAATGAATTTGTGCTCTTCCCATCCGTGAGATCAGCACGTGCTCTCCCAGCCCAGTGTAGCGTCGCCGCTGCAATACCTGGAATGAAATGCTTGATCCACAGGTCAAGGCTGACATCAAAATAAGGCTGGCCTGTGTCAAAAGGATTTTAGCAGTGTCCTGAGTGCACTCTGTGTTTATCAGCCTCAGGAGACGCACGGGGTGGCTCGGTGCTGGAGCTGATGGCAGCTTTGCAATAGCAGTAATATGACATGGAGCTGGATGCTGATGGACAATGAGCAAGACGGGCACCAGGCTGGGGATAAATGGAAAAGCTTTCCTTTAGGATCACACGAGCAGAGATTTCAGACTCAAAACTCTTTTGCCTATAATGGTTGGCTGCCTTAATTAGGGGGAAAATGCAGTTCCAGGGAGCTGTGAGTGCTGGTATTAGCTCAGAGACCTGTTTATAATTACAGGTTCCCTTTCGCGTGTTTGTAGAGGCTTTAGGTAATAACTGCACCACTGCATAAGAGCAAGGAAGAAGCAGTTAGCGAGAAGTCCAAGGTGCAGGTTTATTGCCCTCTGTAATTTCATTTCTGAACAGGCCCCCTGAACCAGCAGGAAAGATTTTGCTCCATTCAATAGTAAGCAGGACAGGACCCATAAAAACACGGGATTGCAGGGGTTTGTGCTGCCTTCCTCCCCCCAGCCTCTCCATCCCCTGGCCATCGGTGACCTTGCCCCGTGCTTCCAGCTGCGGTGGCAGGAGCAGAGCCAGCACAGCCCAGAGGGACTTGTCAGACTGAGCCCTGCCATCCCCCTGCAGCTCACCCTGGCCTGGTCACAGCATCTCTCACTGCCTCAGTTTCCCCAGCTGGAAAAGGCCAGTGGCCACGTCTAATAAATTGCCTGAAGTTCTACTGAAGGAGGAACGGGTATCGTTTATTTTTATGAATGCAGATTTCAGGTGCTTGGCACTGATTTCTTGCTGCGCTTATTTCCAAAAAAAAAAAAAAAAATCATACTGAACACAATGCCCTTGTCACTGAGTGTTTAATTTCCTTTATAAAGCCAGGAGCACCTTTCTGGAAATAAATGAAGTCTCATTAGTGGGAATTCCAAGCTAGGGAAGAGTCAGATCTCTACGTTTTATTGGTGGGAGGTTTCAGGCTTCAATAGTCAAATACGGGCACAAAAACAATGCACATATATTTGCAACACATGTATTATTGCAATACCGAGTGAAAACATCAGAGTTTAGAAATAATCCCATCTCTGTATTTGTGTGGACATGTCCTAGTATCTCCTGGTATTGCAGTGAAAGCAAGAGTCTGCAGAGAGAGCACAGTTAGCAAAATGGTGTGTTAGAGCTGCACGGTGAAAACATCAGAGTTTAGAAATAATCCCATCTCTGTATTTGTGTGGACATGTCCTAGTATCTCCTGGTATTGCAGTGAAAGCAAGAGTCTGCAGAGAGAGCACAGTTAGCAAAATGGTGTGTTAAGAGCTGCACGGTGACATTGTCAGTGGAGGAGTTTTCTCTGGTATAAACCTTCGCCCACTGCCTCCAAAAACGAGGGAGAAGGGAGGAGAAATAAGTTTGAGATGTTTCTTTAAAGAAAGCACTAAACTTGGTAAAAGGACACAGCTTTCCTACCTTGCTCTCTGCCCCTCGTGCCTCAGGATATCATAAATTTTTGATACCAATAAAACAGAATTTTTGATGAGCTGCTATTTTGCATTAAAGCAACTTTACATGCAAAGATTGCATAATAGGAAGTAAAATTGAATTTTGCCTCAGAACAAGTTCTTATTATTAATTTAAGTATTTTTTATATATTTTAGCAGCAGCTTATCATTCTATATATTTAATTTCTTTCAAGTGAGAACACTTAGCATTGGTTTCCTTATCTAAACAAATCTTTTAAAAGAACACATGTATAAAGTGGAAATGCAGTGTTTTGAATCTGTGCCTTAAGACAAACAGTGAAACTTTAAAAGGGGAAATAAGAAGTGGCAGAGGACAACTATCTCTAAAATCTAATAGCAGCCTCCGTGGGACAGGAAAACATGTCCTTTTCTTTATGTGGAATGGGTTTTTCCCCGCTTTACTGCAGCGTTTGTTCCAACCATATTGTGACAAACCTGCAAATACAGTAAGAGCCCATTGGAGCAATGCGGTTTAAGGCAAAGGATTTGCAGTATCTTAGGTCTCAATTATATTACAATCCATTTTCTAACATTTCCACAGACCTTGATGTGCAGGACCAGCTCACAAATATAAATTGTCTCTTCCCTGTCCTGGATGCGATAGCAAGAGAAGAGCATCTCATGCTGTGTTCAGAACCCGCTACTGAAAGTCACCATTGAAAAATCAAGAAAAGGCAACACTCGAAAGTGGCTTTTTTTTTCCCTCCTCTTTTTCTCCTTGTTGTTCCTCTCCTTCTTGCATAAAACAAAAGTCCAGTGTGGGATCCTCTCAGCCCGCTGCATGCTACGTTACTGAACATGCTACGCAGGGTTGTGCAATGAGCTATTTAGAGAGCGTGTGTGCGTGCAGAACTTCAGATTTACTATAGCCTTAATGGACTGAAACATAATTATTTAAAAAAATATAATAATAATTAAAATAAAAACCTCCCATAACTGAAATTTGTCCAAATAAGGAGCAAAATAGCTTTTTTTTTCCCTCTCGATTCTGGGGAAGTTCTCTTTCAATGCTGCAAGAGGGAGATCAAAACTTAAAATTTATAAAAGACAAGCGGGACATGGTGGGATCTGAGGGAAGGGAAGGGAAGGGAAGGGAAGGG